>NW_006775603.1:1308955-1324052 GCF_000442215.2 Lipotes vexillifer
AAAAAAAAAAAAAAAAAAAAATACAGATGAATTAGAGAGTTAAATGCAAAAATGAACTCATAAACATTTGAAGAAATAATAGGCAAACTTTCACCTTCTACTAGGAAAGAGAAAACGTTTCAAAGTGTAAAACACTGAAAAATAATGAAAGATGTGAATGTTTCGGATTGTGTAAAAACAAAGCATCCAAAATGTTAAAATATCAAAAATGAAATAGGAAACTATTTAAATATGATAAAGAGCTATATTCTTAATATATAAAGAGAGTTAACAAATCAATAAGGAATAAGAGAAAACTCCTAAAGAAAAAGAATAAAGACAGTTTCTGGGACTTCCCTGGTGGCGCAGTGGTTAAGAATCTGCCTGCCAATGCAGGGGATGTGGGTTCAAACCCTGGTCTGGGAAGATCCCACATGCTGCGGAGCAACTAAGCTTGTGTGTCACAACTACTGAGCCTGCGCTCTAGAGCCCGTGAGCCACAACTACTGAAGCCTGCGTGCCTAGAACCCATGCTCTGCAACAAGAGAAGCCACCGCAATGAGAAGCCCGCGCACTGCAGTGAAGAGTAGCTCCTGCTCGCCGCAACTAGGGAGAGCCTGCGTGCAGCAACGAAGACCCAATGTAGCCAAAAATAAATTAAAAAAAAAAGTTTCCTTCTTTGTATGACTCTATACTGTGCTTTAAAAAATAACTTTTATTTATTTATTTTTTGACAGTTTTGCTTTATTTATTTATTTATGGCTGTGTTAGGTCTTCATTTCTGTGCGAGGGCTTTCTCTAGTTGTGGCAAGCGGGGGCCACTCTTCATCGCGGCGTGCGGGCCTCTCACTCTCGCGGCCTCTCTTGTTGCGGAGCACAGGCTCCAGACGCGCAGGCTCAGTAGTTGTGGCTCACGGGCCCAGTTGCTCCGTGGCATGTGGGATCTTCCCAGACCAGGGCTCGAACCCGTGTTCCCTGCATTAGCAGGCAGATTCTCAACCACTGCGCCACCAGGGAAGCCCCCAAAATAACTTTTAATTAATAAAAAATATGAAAGAGATTTTACATCTATATGCTTAGTGTGCTTTAGTTCGTCACCATGTGAAAAGGGAATACAATTTTAATAATGTGCACACTATGATAAAAAGCATCTAAATTTTCCAGGGATCATGTTTGAAAAGGGGGGAAATTTTTTTAAATTATTGGAACCAAGAGAAAATTTGCATTTATTTTATGGCGAGTAGAAAGAATGCTTTCTTATGCATTAGAAATCATGTTTCTAGTCCTTGTTGTAATGTTCCCTAGCAAGTAATTATCTCACGTTAGCTTCCAGGTTCTTCCTTGGTTAGCTTAGATTTGTGGTGTTCAATCTTCAGCATGCATCAATGCATCAGAATCATCTGGGGATATTGGAAATTGTGTATATTGTGGGATGAGACACCCACAGGTTCTCATTAAGCATTTCTGTGGATGTGGCCCCAAAATTTGAATTTCTAATGATTTTCCAGGTGATGCTGATGCTGCTGGACTGGGAATTAGACTTTGAGAACCACTGGCTTTAATGATCCTCAGTTAGGCCCAGGGCTTTATAGCTTTTGTATCCCATGGCCTAATGACAAGTAGATAGAGAGAGAAAGGAGAAGGGCATCCTCAGTGTCCAGCCTGAAACAAACTTTTTTTAAAGTTGAAGTATAGTTGCTGTACAATAAGTTATAGGCATACAGTATAGTGATTCACAGTTTTTAAAGTTTACATTCCCTTTATAGTTTTATAAAATATGGACTATATTCCCCGTGTTGTACAGTGTATCCTTGTAGCTTATTTTATACCTAATAGTTGATACCTCTTACTTCGTTGCCCTTATGTTGCCCCTTCCCACTTCCATCTCGCCACTGGTAGCTGCTGCTTTGTTCTCCATATCTGTGAGTCTGCTTTTTTCTGTTATATCCACTAGTGTGTTGTATTTTTTAGATTCCACATATATGTGACATCATACAGTATTTGTCTTTCTCTGTCTAATTTATTTCACTTAGCATAATGCCCTCCAAGTCCATCCATGTTTCTGCAAATGGCAAAATTTCATTCTTTTTTGTGGTTAGTAGTATTCTATTGTATGTATATACCACATCTTCTTTATCCATTCATCTATTGATGGACACTTAGGTTGCTTCCATATCTTGGGGATTCTAAATAATGCTGCTATGAACATTGGGGTACGTGTATTTTTTTGAATTAGTGTTTTTGTTTATTCTAAATAGTCATGTGGTAGTTTAAATTTTTTGAGAAACCTCCATACTGCTTTCCACAGTGGCTGCACCAATTTACATTCCTACTGACAGTGTACGAGGGTTCCCTTTTCTACACATCCTTGCCAACATTTGTTATTTGTGTTCTTTTTGATGACAGCCATTCTGACAGGTGTGAGGTAATAGCTCATTGTGGCTTTGATTTGCATATCCCTGATAATTAGTGATGTTGAACATCCCTTCAATGAAAGTTTGTTGGATAAATGAACTCCTCAGGGGCTTCCCCAGTGGCGCAGTGGTTGAGAGTCTGCCTGCCGATGCAGGGGACGCGGGTTCGTGCCCCGGTCCAGGAAGATCCCACATGCCGCGGAGCGGCTAGGCCCGTGAGCCATGGCCTCTGAGCCTGCGCGTTCGGAGCTTGTGCTCCGCAATGGGAGAGGCCACAACAGTGAGAGACCCACGTAACGCAAAAAAAATAAATAAATAAATAAATAAATGAACTCTTCAATCCCTGAAATTTCAAAAACATTATGAAGACTGTTTGGTCTCAAATATTCATGCCTTTGCTTGCTTCTTTATTAGTAGTCTGCTTCTCCAGTGTATCATTTTCTTCTCAGAACTGTAATTTTATTTACAGTCAGTGCTACAGTATCATTAACATTTGGCCTCTCTTTCTTTTTATATAAGTTTAATTAATTATATTATAAACATCTTAAGGGCAGAAGTAAGCAAGTTTACATGTATTTTGCATTCTCCTTTATGCCTAGTACCTATCCCCCACTTTGTAGGAGATTTTTATATAAAGTATGCTGAATCATTTACTTGTAAACAGATTTATATTCTTTGGAAATGTCCTATCTCTGTGTCAGTACTCTTCACCAAGTTGCCTGCTTTCGTTGCTTGATTTTTCAAACTGCTACTGCTCTTATTTAATGTGGCCTCAAGTGAATTAATCTTTGCAGAGTGGGAGAGAGATATCTTGAGGACAAATAAACGTAGTGCAGTTAGACACGTGTGCCTCTGGTGGCTTCATCCATAGTGTGTTGCTGTGGTTATTTACTAAATGATACTCTAGTAGCCTGAAAGAGTTTCTAGGCTTCAGAAAATCTTCATTTCTTACCAAGAAGAGATTTACACTTAGGACTTTGTTCCAGGTGCACTGATAATAGAAGCTGTATAGCCTTCGGACTGAAATCCAGTACATCACATGGGGTTCTTCCATGAATAAAAATTCCCAAAACTGGTGAGCCCAAAACAGGGGTATTGAATGCGATCAAATTATTTAGGAATAAAATGGATAAATTTATTTAGGAATAAATGGAGCCTGTGCTCTGCAACAGGAGAGGCCACAACAGTGAGAGGCCCGCATACCGCAAATATATATACATGTATATATATGTGTGTATATATATATATATATATGTATATATACACTAACAGGGTAGCCTCATGCAACAGAGGACAGACAGCAGAAGCAAGAAGCAACAGAGGGCAGACTGCAGCCTGTGGAAAGAAAGCCACATTCACAGAAAGACAGACAAAATGAAAAGGCAGAGGACTATGTACCAGATGAAGGAACAAGATAAAACCCCAGAAAAACAACTAAATGAAGTGGAGATAGGCAACCTTCCAGAAACAGAATTTAGAATAATGATAGAGAAGGTGATCCAGGACCCCTGAAAAAGAATGGAGGCAAAGATCGAGAAGATGCAAGACCTAGAAGAATTAAAGAACAAACACCTAGAAGAATTAAAGAACAAACAAACAGAGATGAACAATACAATAACTGAAATGAAAAATACACTAGAAGGAATCATTAGCAGAATAACTGAGGCAGAAGAACGGAGAGGTGACCTGGAAGATAAAATAGTGGAAATAACTACCGCAGAGCAGAATAAAGAAAAAAGGATAAAAAGAATTGAGAGCAGTCTCAGAGACCTCTGGGACAACATTAAATGCACCAACATTCGAATTACAGGGGTCCCAGAAGAAGAAGAGAAAAAAAAGGGACTGAGAAAATATTTGAAGAGATTATAGTCAAAAAATTCCCCAACATGGGAAAGGAAATAGCCACCCAAGTCCAGGAAGTACAGAGAGTCCGAGGCAGGATAAACCCAAGGAGAAACATGCTGAGACCCATAGTAATCAAACTGACAAAAATTAAAGACAAAGAAAAATTATTGAAAGCAACAAGGGAGAAACGACAAATAATATATATGGGAACTCCCATAAGGTTAACAGCTGTTTTCTCAGCAGAAACTCTACAAGCCAGAAGGGCGTGGCACGATATATTTAAAGTGATGAAAGGGAAGAACCTGCAACCAAGATTACTGTACCTGGCAAGGATCTCATTCTGATTTGACAGAGAAATCAAAAGCTTTACAGACAAGCAAAAGCTAAGAGAATTCAGCACCACCAAACCAGCTCTACAACAAATGCTAAAGGAACTTCTCTAAGTGGGAAACACAAGAGAAGAAAAGGACCTACAAAAACAAACACAAAACAATTAAGAAAATGGTAGTAGGAACATACATATTGACAATTACCTTAAACGTGAATGGATTAAATGCTCCAGCCAAAAGACACAGGCTTGCTGAATGGATACAAAAACAAGACCCATATATGTGCTGTCTACAAGAGACCCACTTCAGACCTAGGGACACATACAGACTGAAAGTGAGGGGATGGAAAAAGATATTCCATGCAAATGGAAATCAAAAGAAAGCTGGAGTAGCAGTTCTCATATTAGACAAAATAGACTTTAAAATAAAGACTATTACAAGAGACAAAGAAGGACACTACATACTGCTCAAGGGGTCAATCCAAGAAGAAGATATAACAATTATAAATATATATGCACCCAACATAGGAGCACCTCAATACATACGGCAACTGCTAACAGCTATAAAAGAGGAAATTGACAGTAACACAGTAATAGTGGGGGACTTTAACACCTCACTTACACCAATGGACAGGTCATCCAGACGGAAAATTAATAAGGAAACACGAGCTTTAAATGACACAATAGACCAGATAGATTTAATTGATAATTTATAGGACATTCCATCCAAAAACAGCAGATTACACTTTCTTAAGTGCACACGGAACATTCTCCAGGATAGATCACATATTGGGTCACAAATCAAGCCTTGGGAAATTTAAGAAAATTGAAATCATATCAATCATCTTATCTGACCACAATGCTATGAGATTAGAAATCAGTTACAGGGAAAAAAATGTAAAACACACAAACACATGGAGGCTAAACAATATGTTACTAAATAACCAAGAGATCACTGAAGAAATCAAAGAGGAAATCATAGAACACCTAGAGACAAATGACAATGAAAACACAATGATCCAAAACCTATAGGATGCAGTAGAAGCAGTTCTAAGAGGGAAGTTTATAGCAATACAGTCCTACCTCAAGAAACAAAAAAATCTTAAACAATCTAACCTTACACCTAAAGGAACTAGAGAAAGAAGAACAAACAAAACACACAGTTAGTAGAGGGAAAGAAATCATAAAGATAAGAGCAGAAATAAATGAAATAGAAACAAAAAAACTATAGCAAAGATCAATAAAGCTAAAAGCTGGTTCTTTGAGAAGATAAACAAAATTGATAAACCTTTAGCCAGAATCATCAAGAAAAAGAGGGAGGGACTCAAATCAATAAAATTAGAAATGAAAACGGAAAAGTTACAGTGGACACTGCAGAAATACAAAGCCTCCTAACAGACTACTACAAGCAACTCTATGCCAATAAAATGGACAACCTAGAAGTTATGGACAAATTCTTAGAAAGGTATAACCTTCCAAGACTGAACCAGGAAGAAACAGAAAATATGAACTGATCAATCACAAATAATGAAATTGAAACTGTGATTTAAAATTTTCCAACAAACAAAAGTCCAGGACCAGATGGCTTCACACATGAATTCTATCAAACATTTAGAGAAGAGCTATCACCCATCTTTCTCAAACTCTTCCAAAAAATTGCATGGGAAGGAAAACTCCAAACTCATTCCACAAGGCCACCATCACCCTGACACGAAAACCAGACAGAGATACTATAAAAAAAGAAAGTTATAGACCAATATCACTGATGAATATAGATGCAAAAATCCTCAACCAAATGCTAGCAAACAGAATCCAACAACACATTAAAAGGATCATACACCATGATCAAGTGGGATTTATCCCAGCTATGCAAGGATTCTTCCATAAATGCAAATCAATCAGTGTGATACACCATATTAACAAACTGAAGAATAAAAACCATATGATCATCTCAATATATGCAGAAAAAGCTTTTGAAAAAATTCAACACTGATTTATTATAAAAACTCTCCAGAAAGTGGGCATAGAGGGAACCTACCGCAACATAATAAAGGTCAGGCCACATATGATAAACCTCAGCAAACATCATTCTCAATGGTGAAAAACTGAAAGCATTTCCTCTAAGGTCAGGAATGAGACAAGGATGTCCACTCTCACCACTCTTATTCAACATATTTTTGGAAGTACTAGGCATGGCAGTCAGCAAAGAAAAAAATAAAAGGAATCCCAGTTGGAAAAGAAGAAGTAAAACTGTCACTATTTGCAGGTGACATGATGCTATACATAGAAAATCCTAAAGATGCCACTAGAAAACTACTAGAGCTAATCAGTGAATTTGGTAAAGTTGCAGGATACAAAATTAATGCACAGAAATCTCTTGTATTCCAATACACTAACAGCAAAAGATAAGAAAGAGAAATTAAGGAAACAATCCCATTCACCATTGCAAGAAAAGAATAAAATACCTAGTAATAAACCTACCTAAGGAGCTAAAGACCTGTACTCAGAAAACTAGAAGACACTGATGAAAGAAATCAAAGATGACACAAACAGGTGGAGAGATATACAATGTTCTTGGATTGGAAGAATCAATATTATGAAAATGACTGTAGTACCCAAAGTAATCTACAGATTCAATGCAATCCCTATCAAATTACCAATGGCATTTTTTACAGAACTAGAACAAAAGATCTTAAAATTTGTATGGAGACACAAAAGACCCCGAATAGCCAAAGCAGTCTTGAGGAAAAAAAATGGAGCTGGAGGAATCAGACTCTGTGACTTCAGACTATACTGAAAAGCTACAGTAATGAAGACAATATGGTACTGGCACAAAAACACAAATGTAGATCAATGGAACAGGAAAGAAAGCCCAGAGATAAACTCATGCATCTGTGGTCAACTAATCTATGACAAAGGAGGCAAGGATATACAGTGGAGAAAAGACAGTGTCTTCAGTAAGTGGTGCTGGGAAAACTGGACAGCTACATGTAAAAGAATGAAATTAGAACACTCCCTAACACCATACACAAAAATAAACTCAAAGTGGATTAGAGACCTAAATGTAAGACTGGACCCTATAAAATTCTTAGAGGAAAACATAGGAAGAACACTCTTTGATGTAAACCACAGCAAGATCCTTTTTGGCCCACCTCCTAGAATAATGGAAATACAAACAAAAATAAACAAATGACACCTAATGAAACTTCAGAGCTTTTGCACAGCAATGGAAACCATAAACAAGAGGAAAAGACAACCCTCAGAATGGGAGAAAATATTTGCAAACGAATCACCAGACAAAACATTAATCTCCAAAATATATCAACAGCTCATGCAGCTCACTATTTAAAAAAAAAAACAACTGAATCGAAAAATGGGCAGAAGACCTAAATAGACATTTCTCCAAAGAAGACATACAGATGACCAAGAGGCACATGAAAAGCTGCTCGACATCACTAATTATTAGAGAAATGCAAATCAAAACTACAGTGAGGTATCAACTCACCGGTTAGAATGGGCATCATCAGAAAATACAAACAAGAAATGCTGGAGAGGGTGTGGAGAAAAGGAAACCCTCCTGTACTGTTGGTGGGAATGTAAATTGATATAGCCACTATGGAGAACTGTTTGGAAGTTCCTTAAAAACCTAAAAATAGAATTACCACATGACCCAACAATCCCACTACTGGGCATATACCCCGAGAAAACCTTAATTTAAAAAGACACATGCACCCCAATGTTCATTGCAGCACTATTTACAATAGCCAGGTCATGGAAACAGCCTAAATGTCCATTGACAGACGAATGGATAAAGATGTGGTACATATATACAATGGAATATTACTCAGCCATAAAAGGAACAAAATTGAGTCATTTGTAGAGACGTGGATGGACCTAGGGACTGTCATACAGAGTGAAGTAAGTCAGAAAGAGAAAAATATAAATGCATATGTGTGGAATCTAGAAAAATGGTACAGATGAACCGGTTTTGCAAGGCAGCAATAGAGATATAGATGTAGAGAACCAATGTAACTTTTCCCCAAGCGGGGAAAGTGGTGGGGGGTCATGGTGGTGATGGGATGAATTGGGAGATTGGGATTGACATACATACACTAATATGTATAAAATAGATAACTAATAAGAACCTGCTGTATAAAAAATTTTTTAAACTTAAAAGAAGAAAAAAATATACTAACTGAGCACCATGGATGGGATTGGATGCTTTTCAGTTTTTATATTTTCCTGTATTCTCCATATTTCCCAATTTTCTAACTTTGTGATCAGAAATGAATTTATATTTAAAGGCTATATTGTTGATACACTTTGCTTTCAATATGAAAAAGACATATTACTTATGAGACAATATTTAATCATAATTTAAGACTTTGGGTATCTGTTTTCCGTTTATCTATTCCATATTGACTTTACTGTTATGATGGTCATTTTGAGTAGCACTTCTTTCCCCAGTTAGAACAAACAACAAATTAACAACAATATCAAAAAAAAAAAAAAGTAGAAGACAAAAACCCTAGGTATCTTCTTTGAGTCCTTTCTTTCTCTCACCCCTCACATCCCATCCATCAGCAGTTCTTGGTGCTCCCGTCAAGATTACCAAGTCTGTTACCTTGTTTATTTGTACTATGACTATCTAAGCCAGGCCACCATCATCTCTCCTTTGACTATTGCAGTAATTTTCTAACTGGCTGGCTACTCCTACAACCCACCCTCCACCAAGAGGGTATCTCTTTTAGCTCGCTGATGGGCTTGCCCTAGCAGTTGGAATCACATCCAGGCATATTACCATGGTCTGTGAGGCCTTATGGGATCTGGCACTCTACCTTCCTGACCTGCCTCATCTCATACTCTCATTCCCTTGCAAACTCAGGCTTGTCCTGGGGAGTTTGTCCTTGATGGTGCCTCTGCTGGAAATGCTTTCTCACTGATCTTCATTCATCTCAAATATCTTCACCTCCACACTTTCCCCTTCGGTTTTTATCACTTCACTGTGATCCCGCAATTATTTTTTATGTAATATATATGACTATCCAAGATCTATCTTGTTCATTTGACTTCTTGTTTATATTCTGTCTACCTCAGTGCAATAGTTGCTCCATCAAAAAAAGACCTATTGTCTCTTATTCTCTTTTGCATCCTCTGTACGTAGAAGACAGTGTGGCTCCCATTTTTGAATTATTTGCATAGAAGAATCCACTGAGCACTTTGTATATGCGAGAGCAGTGGTATTCAGACTGTAGTATAATAACCCAGGGTCTCACAGTCTTCTCCTGGCCTCCATGTACACGCATATATTTAAGAGAATTAATTTCTCAACCCTCAATTGCCAGTTGTGATTTTCCATATAATTTCCTTGCTGGAGAAGCTTCTGATGTTTGCCAGTTCATCTTCCTTACTTTGCCTTTCACAGTCTCCCACTCTACAAAAAAGAATAAAAAGGCAAGCTTCTCATCTCTTCTGAATCTCCTTAAAAATCTCTGGGGTATCAGTTGAAGTTTTAGTTCTTCAGGGAGTGCCGTGAGCACTTACTACAGAAATGTTGCAGGGGATGACATCTTATTTCACAGAAGAGGCAGTATTCCAAGTCACCCTCCTCCTTCCTCCCTCCACCTGCCCTCCTCCTTTTTCTATTAGATTCCAGAAATGAGTAAGTGAGAATATTGACTTGGAGTGTTAACAGGTTGATTCGATCATTTAAACCTTTTCTTCTGAAGAAGAATCTTCATTGGCTGGTTGGTGTGACAATGAGGATTGCTTTTTCCAATTAGATTATAGTGAAATAATACATTTACATCTCTTTTCCTTAAACCAAATGAGCTAAATATGCTGCTTGACAGTATTAATGAAAATATGTTTAAAGCACATACAGCATATAGAGCCTGCCAGAAAAATACGTCCCTTGCCATATTTAAACTAATGGGGAAATTGTTAGTGTTTAAAGTGTGCTGAGGATTATATAGATTTTCAATTTAATAGAACAAGTTTGAAATTATTGTGTGAAATAATGTGATCAACATAAAATTATTCAAGATAATCTCAGCATAAAATACACTTGAATAGAAGAAAAATAAAAAGAGAGTTTGTGTTTCACGTAGAATGTTCAGATTTATTATCTCTACCTTTCCTCATTTTCAGGCTAGTAGTACAGTTCTTTTTCCTAAGGGTTGCTGGAGGGTTGTGATCCTATTCTATTTAGATATACACTCACCCACATACACGCTATCTTTTTTAAAATTAAAATTTCTTTCCCGTCCCTTCCTTCCTTCCTTCCTTCCTTCTTCCTATGTTGGGTCTTCGTTGCTGCGTGTGGGCTTTCTCTAGTTGTGGCGAGCGGGGGCTACTCTTCATTGTGGTGCACGGGCTTCTCATTGTGGTGGCTTCTTTTGTTGCTGAGCACGGGCTCTAGGGTGCACGGGCTTCAGTAGTTGTGGCACGCAGGCTCAGCAGTTGTGGCACATGGGCTTAGTTGCTCCTTGGCATGTGGAATCTTCCTGGACCAGGGATCGAACCTGTGTCCTCTACATTGGCAGGTGGATTCTTAACCACTGCACCACCAGGGAAGTCCTGATACGTGCTATCTTAACTTGTAGCTCACGTAGAAGCAAAGAAGCCTTATTAAGAGAAAATTCTAGAAAGAGTATTGCTTCAATAGATTTCCCATTGAAGGCATCAAATTCTTGAGATGGATAGGTTTCTATTTCAAATTCTTGAAATAGAAAAGTTGGATTCACTTTATATAATTTTGTAGTAATACAAATCGCTAACATTTTTTGTGTGCTTCCTCTCTGTTGGACACAGGTCTAAGGACTTAACACACATTAGCTCTTTTAATCCTCATAATAGTTAATTCTGTTATGGCAGGTGCTGTTTATTTCTGCATTTCACACATAGTGACACTGAGGCTAAGAGGGAGATTAAGTAGTTTTTTCAAAATTAATGAGTGTAAAACGAAATTGAGTTATTTGTAGTGAGGTGGATGGACCTAGGAACTGTCATACAGAGTGAGTGAAGTAAGTTAGAAAGAGAAAAGCAAATACCGTATGCTAACACATATATATGGAATCTAAAAAAACAACAACGATGGTTCTGAAGAATATAGGGACAGGACAGGAATAAAGACGCAGACATAGAGAATGGACTTGAGGACATGGGGAGGGGGAAGGGTAAGCTGGGACAAAGTGAGAGAGTGGCATGGACATATACACACTACCAAATATAAAATAGATGGCTGGTGGGAAGCAGCCGCGTAGCACAGGGAGATTAGCTCGGTGCTTTGTGACCACCTAGAGGGGTGGGATAGGGAGCGTGGGAGGGAAACGCAAGAGGGAGGAGATATGGGGATATATGTATATGTACAGCTGATTCACTTTGTTATACAGCAGAAACTAACACATCATTGTAAAGCAATTATACTCCAATAAAGATGTTAAAAACAAGCAAACATAAAAAACAAAATTAGTGACTGTAGAAATCAGAATCCAAACCAGAAATGTGGATTCTGAAATTTAACCTATATATTTTACAGGACAAAACCAGAACGAGATTTTAAGATGTTGAGAAGAAAGCCAAAAAAAAAAATATTTTGAGACAGCTCTGACCCTCATTCTGTAATCCATTATATTATTATTTATTTATATTGTATACTGTATGCTATCTACATGATATGGTATCCAAATACTGTTATGTGGTTTCTCCATAAGCAAAGCAAGCAGCGGCCCCTATAGGTTCTTATTTCAGTTTCTGGGGAACCTTCTGCTTGTTGTATGACATTCTTTCTATATTCTTTTTAATCTTGGATGCCTGCTCCTTTCTTTGAATATTTTATTATGAATCACAAAATGTTCTTAGATCCTACTTACGCCCTTGTTTAATATTCAGTCTTGGACATGCAGCTGTTGGCCTAGGAAAGTCTGTAGGATGACACAACCATTTCTGTCTCTCCTGCCTCCCCGCCCTCATCTCTCTTTTGCTTGTGAACTCAACACTTTGTACGTTCTTTGCTAATGGATGCATTCATTCTGCAGAATTAATATTCCTGTGACTAGTTGTTTAACTTAAGAGTCATTTAAAACTCCTCGATACCTGGCAGTGGCTCTCTCATTGGAATACTGATTTGGAATACTAAGCCTCTCCCAAATACACACTGTTAGGGCAGCAATAGCATTAAGAATAGTGTCATTTAATATCTTATGAGGCAGAAAGATATGAATTCACAATTTGTCTTCAGCATCATAAATACATGATTCAAATCACAGCTTTACCTCTCAGACCCCACATTTGTTTATCTGATAAGAATAATTATAGTTACCTAACAAAGTTGTTAGGAGGATTAAAATGAAATAACATATGCACTCACTAAATGTGAGGTCACCTCTTCCAGTGATATGTGACTAAATTTTTTAAAAAGCCACATAAGGGAAACAAAAAATCTTTTATGTTAATGTAGCTTCTTGAAAAGAAAATTTAAAGTTATACAAAAATGGTAACAGTATTATATAGATGTATCAGATGCTTACAGAGCAAGAGTCTTTTTGTTTGTTTTAAATAAGGACATGTCTCTGGCAATGACAGAGTCTCTACTTTTGTTTGGATTAGTTAATTCCATTATCAGGAGCACTGAGCTCTATAAATGTTAGTGCAGCTATTTGTCTTTGAATGAGGTACTTAACCAATCTGGATTTCAATTTCTTCATCCTCAAAGAGAAGTATGTCTTCCAAATGTCAAATTCTATTCAGTAGTTATTCACCAAGGCAGAACTCACAATTTCCAAGATGCAAAATCTCCATGTAGTGGCAACTCAAGTTAGGCACATCGCCTTTGCTACCAGCTACTACAGCTAGAACCCTTTTGGCATAAGCATAGGTCCTTCTCTCCTGGGTTCTTTTTTACTAATTGTTCTATCAAATTAACAGTATAACTCAGTATACATTCAGTATCAGTTAGTCATTCCTTATGGCGGTCTTTGATGTGGGACCATAGTCTCACAAGACAACTTAGTAAATTTATTAACAAGGTTTAAGTTTTGTTTTTTTTTTTACGAAAGAAATGGGCTGAATTTATTATGTCCCTTTTGTTGTAATATATGTTATATAATTCCTCCTAAAATAAATAAAATTTTAAGTTAGCAACTTAGGGAATAAAATATGCTTTAATACATTTAATAAAATCTTTTAATTATATTTTACGGATCTAGAAAAATCTATTGTTTTAATATTAGGATTTTCTACCAATTTAAAATTTATCTCAACATAATCGGAAATAATTTCAATCTGATACTATATTATGTCTGAGGATTTTATTACTAAAATATCATATGAAATAAAAGTCATGCCTCTTTTCCCCCTAGATTCTTAAATCTATACCCCTGTTCTAATTCATGAATTATAAAAAACAGAATTTTAAATAATGAAAGTTTGAAAATATGTATATGATATAGTCAAGTTCAGTGATTACACAGGCAAATACAAGGTAAGTGGAAGAAACTTACTATCATATTTCTAATTTTATCATGTAACAAACACTGCATTCCCAGATGTACTTTTGCTCTCTTTTTTTATAAAATACACTATATGTGTTTGTTTATAATGGGACATTATTTTTATCTTCCTATTTATGGGACAATACTGAATCTAGTTTGTTATTAACTTTGAACTAGAAAAAATGATACTCAGAATATTTTATTGTCAGGTGTGTGTATGTATCCTGTATTTCACAGGTTTTGTGCATGTATTTTAATGAATTAGAGGGCCTCACAAAATTCGTCTATTCAGTCCTCTAGTTTTATGAATGGGGAAAGCAGTTCAAGAGAAATTAGATCCACAGATATATTGTGAAACAATGTCATTGCTGAATGTGACCATTATATGTTGAGTTCAGAAACAACACTTAAAAAAAGGACAAATCTAAGATTCTGTTTTAAAAATGATTCTGACAGAATTTGTACTTCATGCCAACGTATAACTGAATGGAAATTGGTATACTCTTTAATACGCTATCATTTGTATTATAAAGAATAAAACTACAACAGTATTTATAACAAAAGCGAGGCAGTAATGATTTGCAGATATACTCATTTCTTTTTTTCCCCCTTACCAGACCAATACTGACTTTCAATTTATTCATCTAATATTTATATTTGAACTGGACCATACATTGAAATGTTTGATTCTGTATTACTCCATATGCTGATTTGTATTGTCAAGTGTCTGTATTACTGATATTTTGTACACAGACCCAGACATACACATATTTATGAATGTTGAGTGTATTAACTTTAAAATTTAATCTCCTAATATATATTCTAATTTGTATTTCAAAAATTCTTTTCCTCCAGTTTTTGTATTATCTTACATTGATACATAATTTTCCTTATTCATATTTGTGTCTGTGACCGTGAGCTGCTCTGTGCAATATTGTAAGAACAATTTTTAAATTAAGTGATAGTTACTTACAACATATAACAGGAACAAGATATGCTACCAGCTTTATACACCTTTTGCACTAATTTTTTCCCTA
>NW_006775603.1:1324062-1425556 GCF_000442215.2 Lipotes vexillifer
ATGATCTACTATTATTTCAAAAACAATGAAAATCTATTGGCAAATAATAAATTTGAATTGATATATATGAATGTGAATTTCCTTTAACAGATGCCTTATTATGTAGTCTATGTAAAAGTTAAAAACTAAAAAACTCTTATTTTTGCTAGAAAAAAAAGATTTAATTTGAAAATGCATTTGGAGACTTTAAGACTTTAATTTTTCATTTACATAAAAGTCTTTGTGATATTTTTAATTAACTGCCCAATAAATCTTAAATTGGTTTTGAAAGTTACAAGAAAAATAACTATTGCTAAAAAGGAAGATCTTCTGCACCCTCTGCTGGTATGTTTGCACAACTACAGGTTATTTATTTTAAACTTGGTCATTTTCTTTTTAGTAAAAAAATAAAATTTGAGGCAAATCCAGTGATTTTAGTATTTAGAAAACAAACTGTTATAAATGTCTAAATGAAGCATTCCTTTGAACTAATAACCGACTTGTTTGGTTCGTTTACTAGCCTTCGAAAGAATTACATAATGGCATCAATTTATTGTTAATGAGTAAAAGTCATAATGTCACATGCTTCCAAATCATATAATTTCAATTTATTAGCCAACTATATAATCTGTGGTGTTTAATGTTTGTATTATGGAAATACTAAAACATTAAAAAGATTGTGAAAATCCTGGAACAAATTATTTGTGTCTGAACTATCACTGACAACAGTTAGATGAATTATCATATGGTAAAGGAATAGTGAATTTTTTTAAAAGGATGGAAGTAGCTTTCAATAGTGAAATGAAATAGAATTTGATTTTTTAGAAAAGTAAATTTCAATTTATAAACATACATTTTGGACTGATGGTCACATAAATCATGAATTTTAGTGTTAATGTAGGTTCATGAAAAATACAAAGTCTTTATGTTAATGTAAGGATTCTTGGCACTTCTGTAGGTCTTATTTATTTAAATACTTTGTGTTGCAATTTAAAAGATTTGAAGAGTTTATTAAAACACTCAGAATTGATTTTTGTATTTTGTCATATTTGGTCAGATTATTTTTATAAAAATAATTTCCCACATTCTCATTCTCTTTCAAAGGCAGCTACTTTATTAATTTTTGTATACCCTTCAAGTTACTTTTAACACATTTACATGCCTATAATTATGTAATTTTGATAGGCTATATGTTTTTATACTATCTTAATTTGAATTTTGTAAGTTTTAATTACAAAAGTAATTCATGAATTTATTTTCATTGTTGAAACATCATATTATTTGTTACATTGATGCCCCCATTGATGACAACCCCCAGTACAAAAGCCCTCTTCAAGGATAATTCCTGTTCACACTTTGAAGTACATCCTTCCAGATTTTTTCCTATGCATTTACACACATATGTATCTGTAGAATATTTATTATTTAAAAATTTTCATAATACATTTGTAATTTACATAAATTATATATAACATATCAGTTAGATACTTGATTTTATTAACTAAATGCCTTGGAAATTTTTTTGTCAGATGTATTTTACCCTATATGTTTAGTTCTTGTCTGTTATGCTGTGGAATAGATAATACCATATTTTACTTTTTCAAGTCTCCCATTAATGGACATTTATATTATTTTTAATTTCACCTGTTATAAACCTGCCTTGAATGTCTCTATATATGTTTCTCATGTTTCTGTGTGCAGATATGTGAATATTATTCTAAGGTAAATGCTGAGAAGTGAAATTACTTACTTTGATATTTTGATACATAATTTTCTACAATGATCTTAACAATTTGGACTCCTTCATAAGTGTCTATAGGTACTCCTTCATTCATTTAAACTTGATATTATTTAGTATTAAAATGTTATGGGTGAAAAATAGTATCTGTGGTTTTCTTGATTAATAATGGAGTTAAATATCTGTTCATATGTTGATTAGTGATTTGTGTTTCTTCCATAAAATTCTTGTCTATATTCTTTGTTACCTTTTTTCCTATGTGTTGTCTGTTTCTTACTGGCTGGTAGGAGCTCTTTGTATATTCTCTAATTACTAATGGGTTTCAATATGTTTTTATATATTCACTGGTAATTTGTATATCTTCTGGGATTTGCATGTTCATATTCTTTGCCCATTTATTTTTGTTTGAATTGTCTTATTCTTACTGACTTATAAGAATTCTTTGTATATTCCAGGTATCAATCCTTTGCCTGTTTTATATGTTTCAAATATTTTTTGCATTCCTTAGAGAAATCTACAAATAGTTGACTGGCATGGAATACAGAAGACCTGCCACTGTCTCGAGGTATCAATAAGTGTTCCAGATCCCATGGGATTCATCTGAAGCTAGATGCCATTTTCAACCACATCCTTGATTAGCTTTACCCCTGTCCTATCATGCCTTCTTTCCTTACCTTCTCTTGAGAGTAATTCTCTAATAAATTGCTTGAATAAGGATTCCTTGCTAAAACATAAACAAGATGAAAAGACAACCCTCAGAATGGAAGAAAATATTTGCAAATGAAGCAACTGACAAAGGATTAATCTCCAAAATTTAGAAGCAGCTCATGCATCTCAATATAAAAAAAACACACAACGCAGTCCAAAAATGGGCAGAAGACCTAAACAGACATTTCTCCAAAGAAGATATACAGATTGCCAACAAACACATGAGAGGATGCTCAACATCACTAATCATTAGAGAAATGCAAATCAAAACTACAATGAGGTATCGCCTCACACCAGTCAGAATGACCATCATTAAAAAAATCTACAAACAATAAATGCTGGAGAGGGTGTGGAGAAAAGGGAACCCTCTTGTTGGTGGGAACGTAAATTGATACAGCCACTATGGAGAACAGTATGGAGGTTCCTTAAACAACTAAAAATAGAACTACCATACAACCTAGCAATCCCACTACTGGGCATATACCCTGAGAAACGCATAATTCAAAAAGAGTCGTGTACCACAATGTTCATTGCAGCTCTATTTACAATAGCCAGGACATGGAAGCAATCTAAGTGTCCATCATTGGATGAATGGGTAAAGAAGATGTGGCACATATATACAATGGAATATTACTCAGCCATAAAAGAAACGAAATTGAGTTATTTGTAGTGAGGTGGATGGACCTAGAGTCTGTCATACAGAGTGAAGTAAGTCAGAAAGAGAAAAACAAATACCGTATGCTAACACACATATGTAGAATCTAAGAAAAAAAAAAGGGTGGTTCTGAAGAACCTAGGGGCAGGACAGGAGTAAAGACGCAGACATAGAGAATGGACTTGAGGATATGGGGAGGGGGAAGGGTAAGCTGGGACAAAGTGAGAGAGTGGCATGGACATATATACACTACCAAATGTAAAATAGATAGCTAGTGGGAAGCAGCTGCATAGCACAGGGAGATTAGCTCTGTGCTTTGTGACCACCTAGAGGGGTGGGATAGGGAGGGTGGGAGGGAGACACAAGAGGGAAGAGATATGGGGATATATGTATATGTATAGCTGATTCACTTTGTTATAAAGCAGAAACTAACACACCACTGTAAAGCACTTATACTCCAATAAAGATGTTAAAAAAAAAAAAAGAATTCCTTACTTAGGCTCTGCTTCTAAGGAATTTTTTTCCAAAATAATATTTTAAGACCAAACCAAATTCTCCAATGTAAGAAGTAATAAAATTTTCTTTATTAACAAACATATATACTTTTGGATGTGTGCTATCCTCTCTAAAGTTGCATACTTGTTATGACATTTTCATTGTTCAACAAATTTATCAAATTCATTCTTTTGAGAATCACGTTCAGGGTCTGAGACAGTCTTTGCATATTCATAATATTGTCAGTTATTTGCTTCTTTAAGCCTGAATTATTTTGTTGAAAGTAAAAAAAATAATACTGAATAAGAACTTAATATTTACTTAATAAAAAATTGAAATGAATGTGTATTAATTAGCATATTAATTCCAAGCCCCAAGCCCATTGACATATGGGTACTCTGACCTCTAACCTTCCTTTTTGTCCTATTCAGGATTGACTGGAAATGACAGTCTTATTTGTCTACTAGCAGACAGAATTAGAACTTCAGCTGAGAGAAGTTGGGGGAGGTTATAAGCTAATTAAAGTGTACTTGGCTGTGAAATCATACAAGTATGGTTAATTTTTCTTGATAATTTATGGTTATTAAACATTTATAATGTGCTAGACCTTGTTCTAAGTGCTTTTTGGTTTTACTTATTAGATCATCACAAAATCTTTAAGGTAGTTGCAACTATTATCCTCATGAAGGCTCAGGGAGTTTAAATAACTTTTTAAGCCACTCTAAAGTCACACAGCTCTTAGGTGTAATGCTGAATTCAAATCGAGATATTTTTGCATGAGAGTCTTCTTTCTTAACAGTTATGCATTCATTGTGTATAAATGCCAGAACATAAACTATAACGTTCTTTAAGTATAAATGTAGTCTCATTATTTACTTAAGCCTGGGTCACATGTAGATATGACTTTTAGACTTTTTTCTTCTTTCACTACTAACTTCTGTCTAATTTCTGGTCAGAACCATTCTTTCTCTCTGTGTTTCTCTTCTCCCTCTGTTGTCTCTTCTGGTCAATGAAGAACTAAGATTATATCTGGCTGGGTTTCAAGATTACATGTCTTTCTAAATATGTATTATGGTCCCTGTCCTTCTATTAATTCAGACAAGGAATGCATCTGCTTCCCTAAATCCTGCTAGAACAATCTCTTTGGAATATATTCCCCTTCCCTATTGTAGCTCTTCCCATTATCATGCAATTTAGCACCATGTACTCTCTTTCTCTTTTTACCTAGGAGATTGATTTATTGATTTACAGATCCAATAAGAGACAACCTATCTCTGCTTACATGCAATTTTTAGGGTCAAATCATTTTGATATAAGCAAGCATTTCTGGTATAAGTATTTATTTGTATTATTTTCTTCTTTATTGTTGAAAATAACTTACTGTACTCAGTGTGGCTAAATTATATGCAAATTTAATAAATTGTTAATTAAACATATCCAATCAATTATGTGATTTCTAACTCTTGCTATCTTTGGCTGACAGTCTCATTCTCTTCCCTGTGACTGATCAATAACCCACTTGGTCCTGATCAGTCATCCTTTTAATGTATCTCATATTTTCCTCACTAACCCTGCTGGTTGAAGTGGCCCTTGTCCATGTGTGTCAGTGATTTATCATTAAAAATGCCTCTATTCCATATTTATTTAAATGAAAACAATAAAACATTTTAGAAATACATTTAAAGATAAATTACATCATAGTTAAAGTAAAATTAGGAGTATGGGATTAACAGATACACACTACTGTATATAAAATAGATAAGCAACAAGGATTTACTGTAAAACATGGGGAATGATATTCAATATCTTGTAATAGCCTATAATGGAAAACAATCTAAAAAAATATATAAATATAACTGAATTACTTTGTGGTACACCTGAAACTAACACAATATTGCAAATCAACTATACTTCAATTTTATAAAAAAGATTATTGAGATGTAAATTGCATGAACTTTGTAATAGAAAGATTCTGAGCTGGAGGGCTTTCCAGCTAAGCCATAACACCTATCAGGACTCATTTAAATCTTCATCAAAATGACATAATTAGATAAGATTGACTTGGAAGCTTATTCAAGCTATTATCTATTTAATTTTGGTGAAAATTCATCAGTGTCCTTTGATATGTTTTCATATGATTTGTTTTCTGCCATTGCTTTCTTAATGTTGAAAGTTGTTACCTAGAGAGTATTTGGTTTCTGTGAATTTTTTTTTTTTTCCATTTTCACCATGTATCATTGATTTTCTTTTAAGTGTGTTCATTTAGGCTCTACCTGGTTATTTTCTGATATCTTTTCTCAGAGAGAATAGAACAGACTGTATTTAACTTATGCAACATTCCCCACAAACACTTCAAATATTGGTCATTGTTTTTAAATTCCAATAAAAATGTATACTTTAGGGATGTTTATCATAAGGGGTTAGAATACTGACCCCAATTTATACACCTCCACCTCCCCCCAAAATTTTTGATGATTTTTTAAACAGTGATTGGGGCAGATTTTGAAAAGTAGCTCATTTTCATAATCACTCTGTGCGCTGTAACATCATGCACCACTTGCTTGAATGCATTTCATTAAAAAAGGAAGAAAATGCAAATTTACTCTATACCAAGCAGAGTGTTAAGTTTCTTTGTGATGTTGTACCTTCCATCCTTAAAGAAAAATCACTATAAAATTATTATTATCTGTGTTCTCATTCATGCTACTGGTAAGTGGCAGAGCTTGGATTTGAAACCAAAATTTTTTTTATGCTGATTGCATGTCTGTGTAAAGGGTACTTTGTTTGTGCAGGCTTGTTTTTGCAATAATATACCACTAATTTTGGGAGAGAGACAAAGGATACTCAGTACTATCTCAGATGTGGGGCATCAGGTCCCTTCATCATCTTTGGCTCATAGTGAAAAAATATGAGGGCTGTCCAAATTCTAGGAAAAGAGAAAAATGACAGGAAAGAAAAAGATTAAGGGGGTTTTGTTTTGTTTCTCTTACCTGCACAGATACCTGTTTTTGCATATGGTAATCAGTTTCCAAGATGATAGTTGTGAAACCCTTCAAGGTTATTTTATGTCTTGGTTAATGCCTTTGGAATTATGGAAAAAAAGTATAATTTTTTTCAGTATATCTTCTTTAAGGTATTTTACTTTTACTCTAATATTAAATAGGTAACAAATTAATGATCCATATAACCCTTCGAACTAAAATTTACATCTTTCTCAACCATGCCAGTTAAGAAATTCATTGTTGATTTGATGATATATTGTTATTCAACTTGTTAATAACATTGTCTTCAAATGTTAGCAAATTGTACATATTGATTTTATAGTTTGAAAGACTTTCAGTTAACTCATGACTCTAAAAGTTGTAATTCAACATAATTAACCTCGAAATTGTAGCATTTCATTTTTGGTAGTGAGACAGAAAATATGTTTGTGTTTGAAATACTGTTGTGTTCAAGTGAAAACTTCATTTTATGAAATCCATTGACTCTATAAGTACTAATTGTGTATTAGGCACCTAGGGTCTCAAAGCAAAGCCAAAATGGCCTTTGCCATTAACAGGCTAAGGTAGGGACTTCCCTGGTGTGCAGTGGTTAAGAATCCACCTGCCAATGCAGGGGACACGGGTTCGATCCCTGGTCTGGGAAGATTCCACATGCCGCAGAGCAGCTAAGCCTGTGCGCCACAACTACTGAAGCCCACGCACCTAGAGCCCATGCTTCACAACAAGAGAAGCCACCGCAATGAGAAGCCCGCACACTGCAATGAAGGGTAGCCCCCGCTCGCCACAACTAGAGAAAGCCCGCATGCAGCAACGAAGACCCAATGAAGCCAAAGATAAAATTAATAAAACAAAAGAAGCTTAAGGTAAAATAGTAAAGTCAGATAGATAAACAGATGTTTACTATGTGAGGTAATACTTGAGGATGCATAAAGGAGGAGTGCTAAGTCCAAAATGGAAGAGAGTAGGAAGGGGATCAGAGATGGCATTCTGGAAGGGACCATGTTGTAGAAATAGGAATTTTACCACATCACAGTTACTGGAAGGGCATTCCAAGCAGATGGTTCTACATCTGCTAATGCCTTGATGGTGAAAGTGAACAGAAAGTGGCAAGTAGTAATCAATGCAATTGGAGCATGAAATATGAGACATAGATTTTTAAAGTCTTTCTAAAGAATATGGATAATCCAACCTGTAGATATTTTGTCTCTCTCATTTAGCTGGAATAAAGAACTTCATTTAAAAGACTATCTGCAGATAAAGTGAAACAAAAGATTTTTATCTCCAATAGATTTTATATCTATTCCATGTCATCCCATTCAGTGTATAAATATCTCTGTGTATCTATGATGTTTTTACTTAAATTAAGACAGATATATTAGTAGTACATATGTATTGTAAATGGAAGTCTGGTTGTTTTCATTAAGAATTTTATTGTAATTCTTTTTTCTGAAAATTTTTCATTAGTTAAATCCTTTGAATACTTGCCTAAAAAACATGGGATTTATTCACTCTATTATTTTTGATTGCTGATACAAATGTAAGAAATACTAAAAAATGGTCAAGAAATATTTCAGTATACATAAATTCTGAAGATATTTCAAAAATAATGGTAAATATCTTGACATGAATACATTGAAGGCCATAGGTTCACCACCAGCTGCAAATCATTATGGTTGATAATGCTCTTATTAGAGCAAAATTATTCACTGGGCATTGAATGGAAATAAATCTTGCCTATAAATAAAATAATCACAGCTGAGAATGATGTTAATTAAAGCATTATTAAGAGTGAAAGTGTAAACAAAATTGTATTATTTTTTGTATCCATTTCAGAACATCTAAGCTGGGAGGAAAATGAGATAGTTTTAATTTATGAAAGACTTCACAAACTAAAATGTCTTTCTTCAGCTAAAGCCTTGCAAGGATACTTAAATGTTTTAGAAGTGGTTCATACATACTTTGATTTAAATTCAAATTCAGTGAGTGCAATTAAAGATCATCCAGTAAAAATCATGAAAGGCAAATTGATTTTATATCATTTAGAACAAAATATCAAATATTTAAAAACGCGTATGTGAAAGAGAAAATATTTTCCGTTTTTGTCATACACTTCCTCAAGGACATGAAAGTACATGAAAGTATTTTACTTGATCAATCTAATACTTTATCTGCAAGAATGGTAAAATGGAGGGCCTGTCATTTTATGTAGTATTTATTATTGTTAGATAGCTTTGGTTGCAATAAATAACAGAAAGAAACAATATGATTCAAGTGGACAAAGTGGGGGTGTGCACGTTATAGTTAAGGAATTAAGTGAAATTTAGAAACAAAGCAAAACAATACAAAATAAGAAACAAATCATGGCACATTATAAAAGCCAGTGAAAAATAGCAGTCACCGTAAGAGAAAGATCTACCATAGAACTAGTAATTTCTGAAGTGGAAACACATTTGGGCCTTCAGCAGCCTAAGCTCTTGGCTTTTCACTCTAGTGAAAGCAGTATATACCATGTTGATTATGAACTGACCCTGTGGTTAGATAATGCTTAGTTTCTTAGTCCTGCTTTAGCACTTATCAGCTGAGTGACATAGGCAACTTATCTTTCTGCTGTAAAGTGACCATAGTAATATCTACTTCTATAGTTACAAGCATTAAAAGAGATAACCTGTTTCAAGTACTTGGTGCATCACAGTTAATGAACTGCAGCTGCCACCTTCTCCTTGTCCTTCTGTCTTCATCATCAATACCCTGACATTAATGTGGTTCATAAATTTTCTTTGCTTCCGCTTTTCTCTGCATGTAGTCTCCACTTGTCTTAGCATTACCAGTTGAATTAGCTTTCATTTGTCTTTTCTTCAACTCATGGCCGTGGTTTCCTCATAACTTTATCCTGTTTATAACTCTAGATCCTTTATGATGTAGTTTACTTTCCTCTGCCAGTGGTCTAATTATCTCTAAACTTACTAAATCATAATCGAAGGGGAAGAATCTGTTCCAATTGGTTTTTTTTCTTTGAGTAGAGATTCTAGGGTCAGGTCATACCTTAGTCTGGTCTGTGGTTCTGTTAAGCTCAGGTCAATTACTTGTTGAGCCCCATGGTACATCTGGTGCTGGCCACCAGAGGCAGTGGTGGGGCATTTTACGCAGAGAGCATTGATGGTGGCTGTCATATGCCTACTAAATCTAAATAAATAAACATAAAAAGTTAAGATTAAACAATTTACCAAATTATAGAACTGGTGTGAGTGGTAAGGCTGAGTCTTGAATAGTAATCTCGTGTCTCCCAATACAAATTTAGACTTCAAATATTCTTGGTCATTGTGAAGTTGTGGCACCATTATAAAATTTCTGTACAAATGATTGGATATTTTGCTACATAGAAATTCAGAAAACTCTTTGTCAGAATTTTACTATTTATTATTTTAGTATAACAAATTCTGTGTCATGAATGAAAAACCAGTATTATGTTTTAAAATGTCTTATTTATAATTGACTTCTGTTAACTTGTTCTATTTGTCTTTTCTCAGGTTGCTAAGTTGGCTATCACAGTGCGAGCCTTGGAGTCCCAATGGGGGACTCCAGATCAAGACGATCTACTCTGGTCTCCCGGTTGCCAATATTCAGAAGGAGTATTAGCAGAAAACATGATTCTCTTCCTTCATCACCCTCCTCCAGTAATACAGTCGGTGTCCACAGTTCGTCTCCTTCCAGCACTAACTCAAGCTCAGGTAGCACAGGTAAACGCAGGAGCCTCTTCCGTACTCCTTCCATTAGCTTCCATCATAAGAAGGGGAGTGAACCTAAGCAAGAACCTACCAACCAGAACCTTAGTATTTCAAATGGTGCTCAACCTGGTCACAGCAGTGTGCAAAAACTGAGTTTGGAAGAACATACTAAAACCAGGGGAAGACATTCTGTTGGTTTTAGCAGTTCACGAAATAAGAAGATAACAAGATCTTTGACAGAGGATTTTGAAAGAGAAAACGAGCACTCGACTAATAAGAATGTCTTTATAAATTGCCTGAGTTCTGGCAAAAGTGAGGGGGATGATTCTGGATTCACAGAAGAACAAACTCGCCGTTCTGTTAAGCAGTCAACAAAGAAGCTTCTTACTAAATCTTTTTCATCTCACTATAAATTTTCTAAGCCAGTTCCACAGAGCCAATCCATTTCATTGGTACAACAATCTGAATTCTCACTGGAAATTGCACAGTACCAAGAGAGGGAACCTGTATTACTAAGAGGTTCTCCATCTTGTTCTGTGGATGTAACAGAACGGGAGGGAAGCTCTTTACCATCTCCACTGCTTTCTGCTGATTTTACTACAGCTCAGACACCTTCAGAGTTCTTAGCCTTGACTGAAGATTCTGTGTCTGAAGCAGATGCATTTCCTAAAAGTGGAAGCATGGCACCCCACTGTGACAACTTTGGCCACAGTGATTCTACCTCTCAGATTTCTCCCAATCCTGCTGCTGCTACAAAGACAACAACAGACCTTATGGGAACTGTTCCCTGTGCAACTATGTCTCCTGGGAAATACAGGTTAGAAGGTCGGTGTAGCACTGAATCTAAATCCTTACCAGAAACCTCTGCTGCTAATCAGAAGGAAGTGTTACTGCAAATCACTGAACTACCTGCTATGAATGCGAGTGACTCAGAGATTCATCTATCAGCAGATACAAGAAGAGGAGAACATATGGTGATACAAAATGGTGAAACGATGTTGGCAACAAGCTCCCCAAGGAAACTTGGATTTTATGAGCAACATAAAGCAATAGCTGAACGTGTTAAAGGGATCCATCCTATTTCAGATTCAAGGATAATACCCGCTTCCGGTGATCATTATATTTTAAACAAAACATCATATGGATATGATGCAAATCCTGCCAAAGGTATGATGATTTTCTCTGTATAATAAATGATATGAATTATAATTTTCATTACAATTTCTTCAATTTTCTTATTCTGTCTCATGGAAACTACATTTTTCTTAGTTTTCACTCTTTAATCTTCTGTCCTACTTATAATTTGTCTTAAATCATTTCTCTGCTTAAACTTACTTCATTCGTATCATGCTGAAAATGTAATTCATCCATGTTACTTATTTTTCTTAGTTGTGTAATTCAGATTCTGACCCTCAGAAGAAAGTGGAAGGAAATTAATTTTATTTGCAATGTGGCTTTATCTAAGATAAGGGCCATCTTTTTTTATAGTTCCTGATAGAGTATTGGTTAAAGAATAGATATAGCCCAGACACAATCATTATAAAAGAAATTCGTATAATTAAAATTCTTTTTCCTATTTTAACAAAGTTTTTATTATTAAATAGGATCCATGTTTTGGCACAGAAAGAGGGAGGGAAGGTTGATTTACCCCAGTCTGTTATTTAACAGAAAACATGGTTTTTCAATATAAAATTCAGTTCAAGAGAATTGTTGAATATATAATACCTACTGGCTGTATTTGACATTTTTTATTCTTTTTTTTCTGTACTGTGATTCCTACTACCACTGCTGCCGCTTTTGCTACTACTACTAACACTAATAGTTCTCCCAACAATATGTCCATTTACTGTTCTGTGCCCTTTGGATACATTAATTTATTGAATCTGGAAGTGATTGAAATCACTACTATTATTCTAACTCATTCTACAGGCAAGATGATTGGAGCACAGATAGGTTAAGTCATGTGCCCAAAGTCACAAAGTTCATAAGTAATTGTTTAGGATACAATCCCTGTGAGGTAGGCACTAGTATGTTGCCCATTTTATACATGAGAAAACTGAGACCAAGGGATTATACAGCTGGTAAGTAGCACAGCCAAATTACAACTATCTCAATCCAAAGATCAGACTCTTAATGACTAGGTTGTAGTACATGTCATGACCCAGGCTCTTTCCAAAACATTAAGAATAATACTAAAATATTAAATAAAATTTGTAATCAGTGAAATTATATATTATATAATGTCAAGAATCATAAGTTTATCTGACTTACCTAACTAGTCTCTCCATGAATACAGCAGTTTTACAGTTTTAAATGCATGACTTAATTTTCCAACTGTCTTCATATTTTTTCACATTTGATACAAAATCACTTTTACACATCTGCCTACTTTTTTCATTTTTTATCTTGGTAGCCTTGCTTGTATTTTGGGATTTAGTTATACCTGCTTAATTCTTTAACTATAGTATAATTATAAGAATAATAATGATGATGATACTATGTGCCCAAAGATGTGCTAAGCAATTTGCATGCACTGTTTTATTTAGTACTAACCAAAGATTTATGTGGACGTTATTAATGACTAAGGTTTAGGATTAAGTTAAATAACTTCATGAAATCACACTGTTAGCAAACGGTGGACCTCAGATTAGAATGTAGGCAGTGTTTTAGAAAATTACACCCAAAAAGGTAAAAGTGTAATTATTGTGATTATATCTAATTCTTATTTAGAAATGGTGACTTGCCTCAATGTCAAACTGAATAGAGTAAATACTTATCTCTTTGGAAACTAGGGAATGACCAACAATTATCTTGCTGATTATTAATCTGTTGACTGAGATCCTAATTGCAAGCCATTTAACACATTAATTTCACTGAATTTGACACCATGATGCCTGTTCCTGGACATTAGGTGAAAATTCATAGTGTCTACAACTTGTAAAATAGAAAGAGACAGGCAAATAAATGGTAATGTCAAAAAGGAAAAGTTGGTTGCATTCTATTCTTCATTTTCATCAATAGGAGATATTCATCTGCTATTCATAAAGATTTTATAACTTAGAAGTTTCAAGATTTTAAAGCCATTTAGACAAATGTATTTTATGTAAGAAAGAGTTGCTAAATTCCATAATACTAAATTTATTCTGTATTTATTGTGAAATAAGTTTAAGCTAGTATTTAATATGCATCTGAATGTGCTGGGTGTACATTCATTTCAGAATTATTAATGGAATGTTGACCTCTCTGGCAACTTAACTTTTACTCATTGACTTAAAAAGTTACTGAAAAAACTGCCGTACGTTGGTTCAATAGGTTCTAGCCAAGAGTCTTTAAACCTATAGATGAGCCCAAACAGAACAGTTTAATTAATTAATTAATTCATTCAACAAATATTGTTTTGGTACTGTTTTAGGCACTAAGGGTATAGCAATGAACAAAACGAATACATTCCTTCCTTCATGAAGCTTACTTTCTACTGGGAATACTCAGACGATTAATATACAAATAAATAAATGTCAAATGGTAATAACTGCTGAGGATGAGTTTAAAGCAGAAAAGAGGATTAGGAAGTGGGGGTGTGTGATTGTAGTTTACATTTTTTTTAACTTTATTCAGGTATAATTGGCAAACTAAATTGTATATTTAAAGTGAACAAAGTGATGATTCGGTATATGTTACATTGTGAAAGGATTCCCCCCCCACATCAAGTTAGTTAATATATCCATCATGTCACATATTTACCTTTTTGGTTTTTGTTTTTGAGAAATTTAAGTTCAACTATAGTCACCTTGTTATACACTAGATCCTCAGATCTTATTTATCTTATAACTGAAAGTTTGTACCCTTTTACCAAGGCAACCACTTTTCTACTCTCTGTTTCTATGAGTTGAGCTTTCTAAAAAAGATTCCACGTGTAAGTGATACCATGCAGTATTGGTCTTTCTCTGTCTGGCTTACTTCACTTAGCGTATCTTCAAGATTCATCCACGTTGTCACAAATGACAGGATTTTCTTCTTTTTTAAGGCTGAAAATATTCCATTGTATGTACATACTGCATTTTCTTTATCCATTCCTTTTTTCTCATACTTAGGATGTTTCCAGACCTCTGCTATTGTGAATAATGCTGCTGTGAACATGGGAGTGCAGATATGTCTTTGAGATAGTGATTTTGCTGCCTTTGGGTATATTACCAGAAGTAAGATTGCTGGATCATATAGTAGTTCTATCTTTAATTTCTTGAGGAACCTCCATAATGTTTTCCATAGTGGCTGCACCAGTTTACATTCTCACCAACAGTGCACAAGGGTTCCCTTTTTTCCATATGCTCAAAAACATGTGTTGTCTTTTGACTTTTTGATAATGGCCATCCTAACGAAATTGAGGTGATATCTCATTGTGGTTTTGATTTGCATTTCCCAGATGATTAGGGATGTTGAGCTCCTTTTCATGTACCTTTTGGCCATTTGTATGTCTTATTTGGAAAAATGTTTACTAAGATTCTTTGCCCATTTTAATTTTTTTTCTTGCTATTGAGTTGTATGAATTTTGTGTATATTTTGGATATTAACCCCTTATAGTATATATGATTTGCAAATATTTTCTACCATCCAATTTGTCCAATTGGTTGTCTTTTATTTCTTTCTTTTTTATTTTTATTTTTTTGTTTTCTGTGCAGAAGCTTTTTAGTTTGAAGTAGTCCTACTTGTTTATTTTTGCTTTTATTTCTTTTGCTCTTGATATCAAATCCAAAAAATCATTATCAAGATGAATGTCAAAGAGCTTATCCCCATGTTTACTTCTAGGAGGCTTACAGTTTTTGGTCTTAACTTTCAAGTCATTAATCAATTTTAGTTGATTTTGGTGTGTGGTATAAGATAAGGTCCCAGTTTCATCCTTTCCCATGTGACTGTCCATTTTCCAACACTGTCTATTGAAGAGACTATCTTTTCCCCATTATATAGTCTTGGGTTCTTTGTCAAAAATTAATTGCCACATTTGCATGGGTTTATTTCTTGGCTGTCTCTTCTATTCCATTGATCTATGTGTCTGTTTTTACACCAGTACCGTGCTGTTTTGATTACTGTAGCTTTGTAATATAGTTTAAAATCAGGAAGTGTAATGCCTCCATCTTTGTTCTTCTTTATCAAGATTACTTTGGCTATTTGGGGTCTTCTTTGTTTCTGTACAAATTTCAGGATTTTTTTTCTATATTTCTGTGAAACATGTCAGTGTAATGTTGATAGGAATTGCATTGAATCTGTAGATCCCTTTGGGTAGTATGAACACTTTAACAGTATTAATCTTTCCAATTCATGAACATGGAATATCTCTTTATTTTTATTTTCTTCATTTTCTTTCATCAATGTCTTTTATAGTTTTCAGTGTATATATTTTTTGCTTCCTGGATTAAACTTATTCCTAGGTATTTTATTCTTTTTGATGCAACTGTAGATGGGATTGTATTCTTAATTTCTCTTTCTTTCATTTTTCTAATTTTTTAATTTAATTTTATTTTGTTTTTATACAACAGGTTCTTATTAGTCATCAATTTTATACACATCAGTGTATACATGTCAATCCCAATCGCCCAATTCATCACACCACCATCCCCAACCCCCCCCCCCCCACAGCTTTCCCCCCTTGGTGTCCACATGTTTGTTCTCTCCACCTGTGTCTCGACTTCTGCCCTGCAAACCGGTTCATCTGTACCATTTCTCTAGGTTCCACATACATGCGTTAATATATGATATTTGTTTTTCTCTTTCTGACTTACTTCACTGTGTATGACAGTCTCTAGATGCATCCACGTCTCTACAAATGACCCAATTTAGTTCCTTTTTATGGCTGAGTAATATTCCATTGTATATATGTACCACATCTTCTTTATCCATTCGTCTGTTGATGGGCATTTAGGTTGCTTCATGACCTGGCTATTGTAAATTGTGCTGCAATGAACACTGGGGTGCATGTGTCTTTTTGAATTATGGTTTTCTCAGGGTATATGCCCAGTAGTGGGATTGCTGGATCATATGGTAGTTCTATTTTTAGTTTTTCAAGAAAACGCCATACTGTTCTCAACTTACATTCCCACCGACAGTGCAAGAGGGTTCCCTTTTCTCCACACCCTCTCCAGCATTTCTTGTTTGTAGATTCTCGATGATACCCATTCTAACTGGTGTGAGGTGACACCTCACTGTACTTTTGATTTGCATTTCTCTAATAATTAGTGGTGTTGAGCAGCGTTTCATGTGCTTCTTGGCCATCTGTATGTCTCCTTTGGAGAAATGTCTATTTAGGTCTTCTGCCCATTTTTTAATTGGGTTTTTTGTTTCTTTAATATAGAGCTGCATGAGCTGTTTATATATTTTGGAGATTAATCCTTTGTCCATTGATTCATTTGCAAATATTTTCTCCCATTCTGAGGGTTGTCTTTTCGTCCTGTTTATGGTTTCCTTTGCTGTGCAAAAGCTTTGAAGTTTCATTAGGTCCCATTTGTGTATTTTTGTTTTTATTTCCATTACTCTAAGAGGTGTATCAAAAAAGATCTTGCTGTGATTTATGTCAAAGACTGTTCTTCCTATGTTTTCCTCTAAGAGTTTTATACTGTCTGGTGTTACATTTAGGTCTCTAATCCATTTTGAGTTTATTTTTGTGTATGGTGTTAGGGAGAGTTCTAATTTCATACTTTTACATGTAGCTGTCCAGTTTTCCCAGCATCACTTATTGAAGAGACTGTCTTTTCTCCATTGTATATCCTTGCCTACTTTGTCATAGATTAGTTGACCATAGGTGCTTGGGTTTCTCTCTGGGCTTTCTATCTTGTTCCGTTGATCTGTGTTTCTGTTTTTGTGCCGGTACCATATTGTCTTGATTACTGTAGCTTTGTAGTATAGTCTGAAGTCAGGGAATCTGATTCCTGCAGGTCTGCTTTTTTCCCTGAAGACTGCTTTGGCTATTTGGGGTCTTTTCTGTCCCCATACAAATTTTAAGATTTTTTGTTGTAGTTCCGTAAAAAATGCCAATGGTAATTTGATAGGGATTGCATTCAATGTGTAGATTGCTTTGGGTAGTGTAGTCATTTTGACAATATTGATTCTTCCAATACAAGAACATGGTATATCTCTCCATCGGTTGGTATCATCTTTGATTTCTTTCATCAGTGTCTTACAGTTTTCTGCATACAGGTCTTTTTTCTCCCCAGGTAGGTTTATTCCTAGATATATTATTCTTTTTGTTGCAGTGGTAAATGGGAGTGATTCCTTAATTTGTCTTTCAGATTTTTCATCATTAGTCTATAGGAATGCAAGAGATTTCTGTGCATTAATTTTGTATACTGAAACTTTACCAAATTCATTGATTAGCTCTATTAGTTTTCTGCTGGCATCTTTAGGATTCTCTATTTATAGTATGATGTCATCTGCAAACAGTGACAGTTTTACTTCTTCTTTTCCAATTTGGATTCCTTTTATTTCTTTTTCTTCTCTGATTGCCATGGCTAGGACTTCCAAAACTATGTTGAATAATAGTGGTGAGAGTGGACATCCTTTTCTTGTTCCTGATCTTAGAGGAAGTGCTTTCAGTTTTTCACCATTGAGAATAATGTTTGCTGTGGGTTTGTCATATATGGCCTTCATTATGTTGAGGTAGGTTTCCTCTATGCCCACTTTCTGGAGAGTTTTTATCATAAATGGGTGTTGAATTTTGTCAAAAGCTTTTTCTGCATCTTTTGAGATAATCATATGGTTTTTATTCAATTTGTTAATATGGTGTATCACATTGACTGATTTGCATATACTGAAGAATCCTTGCATCCCTGGGATAAATCCCACTTAATCATGGTGTATGATCCTTTTAATGTGTTGTTGGATTCTGTTTGCTAGTATTTTGTTGAGGATATTTGCACCTATATTCATCAGTGATATTGGTCTGTAATTTTCTTTTTTTATAGTATCTTTGTCTGGTTTTGGTATTAGGGTGATGGTGGCTTCATAGAATGAGTTTGGGAGTGTTCCTTCTTCTGCAGTTTTTTGGAAGAGTTTGAGAAGGATGGATGTTAGCTCTTCTCTAAATGTTTGATAGAATTCACGTGTGAAGCCATCTGGTCCTGGACTTTTGTTTGTTGGAAGGTTTTTAATCACAGTTTCAATTTCATTACTTGTGATTGGTCTGTTCATATTTTCTGTTTCTTCCTGGTTCAGTCTTGGAAAGTTATACCTTTCTAAGAATTTGTCCATTTCTTCCAGGTTTTCTACTTTATTGGCATAGAGTTGCTTGTAGTAGTCTGTTAGGAGGCTTTGTATTTCTGCGGTTTCTGTTGTAACTTCTCCTTTCTCATTTCTAATTTTATTGGTTTGAGTCCTCTCCCTCCTTTTTTTGGTGAGTCTGGCTAATGGTTTTTCAATTCTGTTTATCTTCTCAAAGAACCAGGTTTTAGTTTTATTGAATTTTGCTATTGTTTTCTTTGTTTCTATTTCATTTATTTCTGCTCTGACCTTTATGATTTCATTCCTTCTGCTAACTTTGCGTTTTGTTTGTTCTTCTTTCTCTAGTTCCTTTAGGTGTAAGGTTAGGTTGTTTATTTGAGATTTTTCTTGTTTTTTGAGGTAGGCTTGTATAGCTATAAACTTCCCTCTTAGAACTGCTTTTGCTGCATCCCATAGGTTTTGGATCATTGTGTTTTCATTGTCAATTGTCCGTAGGTATTTTTTGATTTTCTCTTTGATTTCTTCAGTGATCTCTTGGTTATTTAGTAACGTATTGTTTAGCCTCCATGTGTTTGTGTTTTTTATTTTTATTTCCCTGTAACTGACCTCTGATTTCATAGTGTTGTGGTCAGAAAAGATGCTTGATATGATTTCAGTTGTCTTAAATTTACTGAGGCTTGATTTGTGACCCAAAATGTGATCTATCCTGGAGAATGTTCCGTGTGCACTTGAAAAGAAAGTGTAATCTGCTGTTTTTGGATGGAATGTCCTATAAATATCAATTAAATCTATCTGGTCTATTGTGTCATTTAAAACTTCTGTTTCCTAATTTATTTTTATTTATTTTCATTTTGGATGATTGGTGTAAGTGAGGTGTGTTAAAGTCCCCCACTATGATTGTGTTATTGTTGATTTCCTCTTTTACAGCTGTTAGCAGTTGCCTTATGTATTGAGGTGCTCCTATGTTGGGTGCATATATATTTATAATTGTTATATTTTCTTCTTGGATTGATCCCTTGATTATTATGTATTATTATTATTATTATGTAGTGTCCTTCCTTGTCTCTTGTAACATTATTTATTTTAAAGTTTCTTTTATCTGATATGAATATTGCTACTCCAGCTTTCTTTTGATTTCCATTTGCCATCCCCTCATTTTCAGTCTGTATGTGTCCCTAGGTCTGAAGTGGGTCTCTTGTAGACAGCATATATATGGGTCTTGTTTTTGTATCCATTCAGCAAGCCTGTGTCTTTTAGTGGGAGCATTTAATCCATTTACATTTAAGGTAATTATCGATATGTGTGTTCCTATGGCCATTTTCTTTATTGTTTTGGGTTTGATTTTGTAGGTCCTTTCCTTCTCTCGTGTTTACCACTCAGAGAAGTTCCTTTAGCATTTGTTGTAGAGCTTGTTTGGTGGTGCTGAATTCTCTTAGCTTTTGCTTGTCTGTAAAGCTTTTAATTTCTCCATCTAATCTGAATGAGATCCTTGCCAGGTAGAGTAATCTTGGTTGTAGGTTCTTCCCTTTCATCTCTTTAAGTATATCATGCCACTCCCTTCTGGCTTGTAGAGTTTCTGCTGAGAAATCAGCTGTTAACCTTATGGGAGTTCCCTTGTATATTATTTGTCATTTTTCCCTTGCTGCATTCAATAATTTTTCTTTGTTTTTGATTTTTGCCAGCTTTATTACTGTGTGTCTTGGCGTGTTTCTCCTTGGGTTTATCCTGTATGCGACTCGCTGCGCTTCCTGGCATTGGGTGGCTATTTCCTTTCCCATGTTAGGGAAGTTTTCGACTATAATCTCTTCAAATATTTTCTCTGGTCCTCTCTCTCTCTCTTTTCCTTCTGGGAACCCTATAATGAGAATGTTGTTGTGTTTAATGTTGTTCCAGAGGTCTCTTAGGCTGTCTTCATTTCTTTTCATTCTTTTTTCTTTATTATGTTCCGCAGCAGTGAATTGCACCATTCTGTCTTCCAGGTCACTTATCCGTTCTTCTGCCTCAGTTATTCTGCTATTGATTCCTTCTAGTGTAGTTTTCATGTCAGTTATTGTATTGTTCATGTCTGTTTGTTTGTTCTTTAATTCTTCTAGGTCTTTGTTAAACATTTCTTGCATCTTCTCAATCTTTGCCTCCATTCTTTTTCCATGGTCCTGGATCATCTTCACTATCATTATTCTGAATTCTTTTTCTGGAAGGTTGCCTATCTCCACTTCATTTAGTTGTTTTTTTTTGGTTTTATCCTTTTCCTTCTTCTGGTACATAGCCCTATGATACATAGCCTTTTCATCTTATCTATCTTTGTGTGAATGTGGTTTTTGTTCCACAGGCTGCAGGATTTTAGTTCTTGCTTATGCTGTCTGGCCTGTGATGGATCTTCACAAATTTTTGAAAAGGTGTTCGGGAATTCCCTGGCAGTCCAGTGGTTAGGACTCTGTGCTTCCACTGCAGGGCACACAGGTTCGATCCCTGGTCAGGAAACTAAGATCCTGCATGCCTCGAGGTGCAGCCTAGCCAGCCTCACAAATGCATAAGCCAATTCCTTGCAATAAATTTTCTTAATATAGGTCTCTTACTGATTCTCTTTCTCTGATTTACAGATTTTTGTACTGGAGGTGGTTCTAGAGGAAGAGAATCTTAAGGATAAGTTTCTTAATTTCTCTGTCTCATAGTTCTTTGTTTTTAGTTTCCATTTTTACCTACAGTGAATGGGGTATTACTCAAAGTAACATATTAACAAAAATTAGGGAGTAAGCCATACAGCTATTTGGGAGGAGTATATCAGTGCAAAGGGTATTGGGTAAAGATTCTGGGGCTGGAGCATGCCTGCAATGTTGTAGAAACAGCAAGAAGTCCCGTATGCCATAAGCAGAGTGAACAAGGGGCTGGTGGGCAGTAGAAGATGAGGTTAGAGAGATGAAGAGGTGAGCAATGGGAAGCCCCCTGTGTGGGGGTCCAGAGTAGGGTCATATCATGTGGAACCTGGTAGCCCGCTGGAAACACATCAGCTTTAGGATTAGAGAAGTGATCGTGACCAATCTCACTTACGTTTTAAGTGTATCATTCTGGTTACCTTGTAGAAAATAGATTGTGTATTGGTTGGGGAGAGGCAGGTGGGAGTAGGCAGGAGCAGGAGGCTGTTAGGAAGTATTGCAGTAACCAAGGCAAGCCCTGATGAGTTTGTGCCAGGAAGTTAGTGCGGGAGCTGGTGAGAAGTGATCACATTCTGTATACAGTTGAAGGTAATGAGGACAGGATTTGCTTATATGATTTATGTGAGGTATGAAAAAGCCAAGGATGACTAGAAAGTTTTAGAGGCTTCAAAGTGATTACATAGTTAAGTAAAGTACCGCTACTAATTCAAAACGTTTTCTGTGACTGAGACTTGTTGAATGCCACTAAGAGTTTTCCATTTACTTTCAGTGGAACATTTATAAAAACTACATTTAAGCATTTATATTAATTTTTATTTATTTATTTTTTAAATAGTTCTTGCCAGTAGCCTCAGTCCATACCGTGAAGGAAGATTTATAGAGAGGCGACTGCGATCCTCATCAGAAGGAACTGCAGGGAGTAGCAGGATGATTTTGAAACCAAAAGATGGAAATGTAGAAGAAGTTAATAGTCTAAGAAAGCAAAGAGCAGGTTCATCATCTTCAAAAATGAACAGCATGGTAAGTATATGCATCTGCCTGCATATAATAAAATAATCCCATATATTACTGGCAAGTTCATGCTCCTTGCAAAAGGAAGCATCATATATTTTTTTGTTGTGTTTCTTTTTTAAAAAAATTGAAATATAGTTAATTTACAATGTTGTGTTAGTTTCAGGTGTGCAGCAAGGTGATTCAGTAATATATGTATATATGTTCTCTCAGATTCTTTTCCGTTATAGGTTATTACAAGATATTGAATATAGTTCCCTGTGCTGTACAGTAGGTCCTTGTTGCTTATCTGATTTATATATAGTAGTGTGTACACATTAATCTCAAATGCCTAACTTATCTTCTCCCCATCCCCTTTGGTAACCGTAAGTTTGTTTTCTATGTCTGTGAGTCTATTTCTGTTCTGTAGGCAAGTTCATTTGTATCATTTATTTAGATTCCACATATAAGTGATATCATATGATATTTGTTTTTCTCTATCTGACTTACTTCACTTAATATGATAATCTCTAGATCCATCCATTTTGCTGAAAATGGCATTATTTCATTCTTTTTTTATGGCTGAGTAATATCCCATTTTGTGTACATGTATGTGTATATATATACATATGTATATATAGTATATGTATGTGTATATATATATATACATCTTTTTTATTCACTCATCTGTCGATGGATATTTAGGTTGCTTCCATGTCTTGGCTATTTTAAATTGTGCTGCTGTGAACATTGGGGTGCATGTATCTTTTTGAATTAGACTTTTCTCTGGGTATATGCCCAGGAGTCAGATTGCTGGATCATGTGGTAATTCTATTTTCAGTTTTCTGAGGAACCTCCATACTGTTTTCCATAGTGGCTGCACTGACTTACATTCCCACTAACAGTGTAGGAGGGTTCCCTTTTCTCCATACCCTCTCCAGCATTTGTTATTTGTAGACTTTTTAAGGCTGGCCATTCTGACTGGTGTGAGTTGATACCTAATTGTGGTTTTGATTTGCATTTCTCTAGTAATTAGTAATATTGAGCATCTTTTCATGTGCCTGTTGACCATCTGTATATCTTTGGAGAAATACCTATTTAGGTCTTCTGCCCATTTTTTGATTGGGTTTTTTTTTAATATTAAGCTGTATGACCTGTTTGTATATTTTGGAAATTAATCCCGTCTCGATATTATCATATGCAAATATTTTCTCCCAGTCCGTAGGTTGTCTTTTTGTTTTGTTTGCAGTCTCCTTTGCTGTGCAAAAGCTTTTAAGTTTAATTAGGTCCCATTTGTTTAGTTTTGCTTTTATTTCCATTGTTCTAGGAGACAGATCCAAAAAAATATTGCTGCAATTTATGTCAAAGAGTATTCTGCCTGTGTTTTCCCCTAGGAGTTTTACAGTATCTGGTGTTAAATTTAGGTCTTAATCCATTTTGAGTTTATTTCTGTATATGGTGTTAGAGGATGTTTTAATTTCATTCTTTTATATGTAGCTGTCTCATTTTCCCAGCATCACTTATTGAAGAGACTTTCTTTTGAAGGAAAAATTGGTTTGCATAGTTGATATCACAAGTCAGAGAGGTTAAGTCTTCACTTGAGATGCTCATGGGTCACAACACATAGAAGCACACCAGGATAGCAACCCTTAAAACCTGTCTTTCTTGCTTGCATGGAAGGTTTGACATTCTCCATCCTAGAGCAAGACCCTGGGATATACAGTCTAAGAAAAGCTGATCATGAAGACAACCTCTGACAACATCATTTCACACCATTTCTCCATCTCTAGCCACCTAAAAAATGTCCTGTTGTCAACCACACATATGCCAGGACCACCCTTAGACCCCTTAGTGCAGGGGTCCCCAACCCCTGGGCCATGGACCGGTATCGGTCTGTGGCCTGTTAGGAACTGGGCCGCACAGCAGGAGGTGAGTGACAGGCCAGCGAGCGAAGCTTCGTCTGTATTTACAGCCGCTCCCCATCGCTCGCGTTACCACCTGAACCATCACCCTGCCCCCCGGTCCATGGAGAAATTGTCTTCCACGAAACTGGTCCTGGTGCCGAAAAGGTTGTGGACTGCTGCTTTAGTAGATCCTATTCTTCCTATCTTTCTATAGTTCCCACTTCACATAGGGTGAGAATCCTTGAGGGTCAAGGTGATATGCCCATGCAAAGCTTTAACACATTCCAGGTGACTGAGATTCCAGATTCCTGGTTCAAATTGTGGAGGCCTGCAGATGAGGGTGGAAATGGGGTGTGTAGAGGAGGGTGGGGTCTGAGCTTGCACTTGTGAGCTGGGGTGTCTTAGAGGTATATTAGCTCCCTCACAGTGTAGGATACAGCCAGGGTGGGAAAAGATGTGAGTGGACTGCAGCCCGGGAGGTCCATGAGGCCTCAGGCCTCACAAATATTGGGGTGGGCTTGCCTTTTGGATTCCGTTTGCTCCCTTTCTCACGTGTCCTTTTTTAGCAGTGTCTTTGATTTTCTAGTGTTTAACACTGCTTCTTTAAAAGGATCTATCCACCTACCTACTTATGTGTGAAAAATGCTCGAAACTAAATCACTTATATCTATATATCTTAGACAATTATATTTCAAATGAAAATATTAGGTCATCTAGTTCTGACAATTGCAATGTGAAGAAGCCTTAAGTGACTGAGGCAACACTGAGTGATAGCAAAACCATTGTGTTTGAAGTTAGAGGTTCTAGCCATTAGGTCAGGCTTGGCCAGATTCTAGTCTTGGACAAATCATCTACAGAACAACAAACGATAATGGGTTTCTTGCTTCTTTTATGCTAAAAAATGACTATGTATCTGTGTATTTATATTTGCATATATAGAAAGATATTACATTATATTATATTTCATCTTTCTTTCTGTTCTTTGCATTGAAAATATTATATTATTCTTGTTGCAATTGATTTTTTTTGTCTAAATACAAGAACATGTTAAAATAGATTTCCAATTGATATAACATTAAAAGTTATGGCTAATGAATTATTATGAAGCATCTATTTTCACCAAATTTCTATTATTCATTTTTAAAGATGTATTTATATTAATAAGTGTGCCCTGTTTATTACTTTTGCACAAAGTTGGGCCTTTTACTTATTCTTTTATCTCGTGTTTTTCATACTACGTTTATATAATTCTCATCATAACATCACAAAATCATTATTCTTCTCCTCAGATACACTTTCAAGATTTAAAATTTTAAATGTCAAATATAAAAATGTAATTTTGTTAATTTATTTGAGGCTTTTTATAAATTTTCAAAAAGTATACCTGCAGTGATATAGATCGTCCACTAGATGGCATGATTACACCATTGCCATGGTAGGGGAAACGCTACGGAGATTAGACGGAAACTTGATTAAACTATTGTACATGTTCACTGGATTCACAGGTAAAACTTGTTGAAATAAATACTGACACCCTTGAATTTCCACACGAAATGTATCGAAATTACTTTATGACTTTCTTCCTTAGGACTTTGCAACTAATATCTCGATCTTTAATTAATTTATAGTGTAATAGTTAATTTAACATGCATAGTATGTATTATTTAGCTCTTAGCAATATAAGGAAGAAATGCTAGGATTTTAGGTAATTTTAGCTATATGTGAAGCAAGTGACATATGTTTAGGAAATGATAGCTTTATGTGTGAGAAGATGCACACATTTTCTATATTCCTCTTCCAAAATAATTCAGGTGAATATGTGTGTTTAAGAATGCATCCATGGTTCAGTTATTCTTTTCTTTTAGAGCAATAGTAGTAACATGTATTTTTAATACTTATTTGAACCAAGGGACTACTCTTAATGCTTCTCATATATTATCACATTCAGTCCTCACAATATTATGAACCAAGTGATTCTTTTATTGATCACGTTTTGCAAAAGAGTAAAATAAGGCACTAAGAAGATAAGCAACTTGCCCGAAAACACAGATAGTAAGTGGCAGAAATAGGATTTAGATTTGGATACTCAACTGTCTAACTTTAAATCCTACATGCTTTGGAGGGAATGTAATAGGTTTAAAATTAATTTTTCATTTTTCTTGCATTATTTCTGTATAATGAAGTTAACACATTTAAGGCAATCTATGCTTGCTCTAAGTCTAGACTACAACCCTCTGTAAGGGATACAAAAAATGAACAAAATGTAATACTTATTCTGGATTTAAAACGTGGTAATATGTCTTGATATGCTGATGAATGGTATCAATGTCTTTACTGAGAGATAGCTCATCCAAAAAGGAACTTTGTCACAAAATAAGATACTTATACTTAGGAGGAACTAGAGTATTTCATATAGGTCATGAGGATTTAATTCTACCAATGGTGTATGGCTCTGTTTATTAAGATGCAGAGGGTTCCTGTGAATGACCAAAAATATTCCCTAATAGGTGAGATAGACCACAGTTCTAGTGTTTTTGTACACTTTGGGGATATGTCAGTATAAAAGGGAAAGGGCAGGATGTATTAACTTTTTGAACACCGGTGGCTCGGAAGAAATTGGACTTTGCTTAAATTTATTACAAGAAATCAATATATATGTAACAATTTGATGAGCATTCAAATTTATTATATATCTTCAAACTGCTTTAAATAAAGACTTCCCTTAATTTTCCTCTGAGTAACTTTCTTGATACTTTCCTTAGGATGGTCCAAACATTTAAAAACAACTTTTCTAGAAGTAGGCTCTTTCTTTCCAGGAACTTTCCCTGCAGATTATGATGTATAAATGATTAAATGTAAGGATTTGTCTTGGTTTCTCCAGCAGCTTCACACAGTGAAGTCTAACTCTAAATATTTATGAGATCACCCCGCTCTAAAAAAAGTATTAATTGAGGATAGATTTGTATGTGTTAAACAATATATAGCACCTGGCATCACTAGAGGAAGGAAAGTGCCTGAGTGTATGAGGAAGGATGAGCCAGGCTACATAAGAGTAAACAACCTCCAAATTTTAGTGACTTTATAATATAGATTTATTTCTCACTCTGGCTATGTGTTCATTGCAGAAGGTGCTAGAGTTCCATTCAGTATCTCCTCCTTCTATATCCAGGCCGTTGAAGCAGCAGCTGTTGCAAAACACTGCCTTTCACTGTGGTAAAAGATCTCTGGAGACTGTACCCCAGTAATAAATGCTTTACCTGTGAGAGACTCACTTCATTTCCCGCTGAGCAAATCTAATCACCAGGCCCAAACTTGCCACAAAAGGGGCCAGGGAATAGTCTCTTGCATGTGTCTGGATGATGTAGACCCAGATATGTATCATGGGCGCTAATGACTATGATATTCCCTAATAGTTTATCGTATCTCAGTTCTTTTAATTAACTGAGATTTCCTGCTTACCTCCTTCCTCCCTGTTGTCTTCAGGCATTTGATGGGCATAAAGTCATTTGATTTGATGCCTCACACTGAGCTGGTCATTGTGCTTCAGAAAGAGGAAAACATCTTTGACATTGAAGGATTCATTTTAACCACAAGTTTTGTCCTTTGAGACATGCTCTCTTCCTGACTTAAAGGCCTTGAGATGTATATCTAAATTAACTTTACATGACTCCCGGTTTGGGAATATTACTATATTTGGAAATACTTGTTTTTATTACATTAAAAAGCTGGCTAGGGAAGTTGTGTTAGCTTTAGCTTACTCAGCAAATGCATCCACAAAGTTCCCCGGAACTATCTGTGCTGAGCGATTCTGACAGTTCACTTACGGCCACTTTTACTGTGACAGCTTAATTCCTCTCACTTGTGGTTTGGCATCCTGTTGCCTTTGTGTAGAAACTGTGAATAGCATAGTAAAAACATGAACTGTAGGACTTCTTCCCTAGAAGAACAGACCAGATTTATATTTGAGAAAAAAAACAGTTACTTGCATATCAGCAGCGTCTCATGTTGTATCTTAATTCTTTGATATGTTGAAATCTAGAATTTAAATATTATTGGCAATAATTGATTAAGACTAATTAAGCCCTATGTTAAATAGACAAGCACTTAACTATGCATTCACTTTTCTTCGGGGGCCTACTGTTTTCTCCTTTGTTAGCATTTTCTTTATTCATTTGTCCATTCATCAATTCATTCACAATTTCTTTCAATAAATATTTATTTAGAACCTACTTTGAAGATGCAAAGATGAAAGAGACAGCCCTTTAGAATTTTAGCGTTCCAGACTGGGAGATATTAACCTAATCTTATCAATACACCAGATTTAACCATTTTGACCATCTTAAAATTCAGAATGGGTGGGGCATGCTTGATTTGGATTGTGACCATTGATATCAAAAGTAAAAAAGGATTAGAAAAGGGCACATGGGGCTTCCCTGGTGGCGCAGTGGTTGAGAGTCCACCTGCCAATGTAGGGGACGTGGGTTCGTGCCCCGGTCCAGGAGGATCCCACATGCCGCGGAGCGGCTGGGCCCGTGAGCCATGGCCACTCAGCCTGCGCGTCCGGAGCCTATGCTCTAGTTCCTATCAGTGTTCATCCAAGTTGTATCATGTGTATGGCACTCACCACTTAGTTATTTGAATATGTTTCATTTATTAGATTTCATTCAGTCTTTTAAATGGAAGAACTTTTGTATATATTAGCATTTCGTATAGCACTTAGTAAAGTGCCTGGTGCACAATAAATATGGGTGAATGAAAGTTAAAATTGCTGATTAGGTTGTGATATATGTTGACATACATATGAATTAAGGCATTTAGAACAATCATTATGTGTGGTGCCGTTATGCATATTTTTGACATTTTAACTTATTATACAAATGTACAGATGTCTCTATGATGCATTGTTTGATAAAACTGGTTTTTGATGCTAAGTACTTGATCAAGGCCATACCACCTTTGATATTGTTCTAGTAGAAGCATCATTCATTTTAGGATAATTGACCTTACAGAATGGTTTCCAGGATCATATCAGTACAACACTTATGGACTGGCCATACAAAGAAGACAAGAAGTAGTCAATTGTTTGTGATATTATTGGAGAACCCATTAAAAAATGTAAGTTCTGAGTCAAATATGTCTATAAGGTGATATTTAAAAATCCCCTGTGTATTTTATCTACCCCAACTCCATTTCTTATCAACTTATAGATTCAGAATTGCCTTTAAAAAAGAAAAATTGGATAAAATATTCCATTCATTTTTTTTCATTCTAGCTTTTGGGATGAGTCATTTTTGTTTAGAAGCTGTCACAATTTGTATGTTTGGTGCACAATGCTATGAATAGCTTATTCAGAGAGTTAACTCACTTCATCTTAAATGACTTTAAGAAAAGTTGTAAGTAAATAAGTGCAGTATCCTAGATATTACCATTTCTCTTCATACAGTTCACATGAAAATGTCCACAGCACCTAATTTTTCCCTCTGTGATTACACTATTAAAATTTACTATAAATATCTTAGTTTGTTCAGGCTGCTATAACAAAATATCACAGATTGGGTAGCTTATAAATGACAGAAATTTATTTCTCACAGTTCTGGGGGATGGGAAGTCCAAGATCAAGGTGGCAGCCTGGTTCCTGATTTGTAGCCAGCATCTTCTCACTGTGTCTCACCTGGTGGAAGGGGTTAGGGATCTCTCTGGAGCTTCTTTTATGCAGGCACTAATCCCATTCATGAGGGGTCCACCCTCATGACCTAAGCACCTCCCAAAGGCCCCCCCCCCTTCTAATACAATCATCTTTGGGGATTAGAATTTCAACATATGGATTTTGGGGGAATACAAACATTCAGGCCATAGCAATAAACAATCACATTGTAATGATAGCAATGCTGGAATATATTAAAAGCTTCATTAAGAACAGTACATATTCCTATTTATTATTATTTATCAAGGAAATAATTAAGATGGACAATAGTAGAAGAAAATTAAAGATTTTTTTCTGTAACCACACTATATCTAGGATACCCGTTAGACAGTTTATACCCCTCTGAAATTAAGAAATTGGAAAATTAAGGTTGTTTACCTTTTATTCTTGGGATTAGAATGCAAAGATGACAGTTTTATTTTTAATTGGTTCAGTTCATCTCAGTTTTCTGTAAGATGCAAACTATTTTATGCCTTGTTTAGATAACCCCATGAGCTGACACAGCTTTCATAGTGTGAGAAAGAATATTGATTGATTCAGGATCCATGGGAAATCTCTGACCATCTGAACACTGCACAGTCTATGACATAGAATTGACCTTGAGTAAAATAACTATCTTTTCTGAGGGAATAGTCTTTGGAATTTGAAGTTTTTACATTATTCTAGTTACACAATAAAGAAAAATTATTCTTCCTAGGGTTACTCTATTATTTTGAAATTTAAATACAACATATTAAATTAATTTTAGTAAATTAAAAAAGCCAAACAAAATTTGGCTTCCAAGGTCAAGAAGTATATTATTGTAGTAGAATTATGTCTTATGTTTTACATTACAGTCAATTTATAGAAAAGATATAAATATTTTAATATATTAATATTATTTTTCAAGTAATTTAACAATCAAGACAGACATTTATAATAATCTCACAAACCATCATATTTGCAATTCAGGGTAAGAAAGTGTGATTTACAAATGAATCATGCATATACATTTCACACTTTTCCTATGTGATGATGTTTTTGTTTAGTCATTCCTAATTTAGAGTAGTTGTCATTTTATCACTTTTATAATTTAATTCAGTGATCATTTCACTCTAGTGTTAAAAGTTTGGTCTAAAATTCCTCCTTTGTTTATATCTTCTATTGTTCTAAGCTTGTTACGTTCAACTGGAAACAACCCAAGTACCTTTTTTTTGTTCCATCTCTTAGGCTCTTTATTGTATACGTTTGTAATTTCCTTACAGAATTATGATTTTAATGCTTGGCTAGTTGTCTTCAGCACTACCCAATGATTAGTGTATTTGTCAGTGAGAAACACAAAGAATTTTTTTTGTCAGAGAAACTCAACATGAATCAGAGCTTTTTATCAGTTGTCAAGAGGTGCAGGTGAAGCAGGGAGAGATCTGGAATACCGTCCGGCTTCCCAGCTCCTTTCTGCATGTGGTGGGCACTGGCCCAGATTGTTGGATAAAGTTTGCATTGTTAAATGTATATAATCACCTCATTGACACAGAAAGATCCAATCAATATGAAGCATCTCATTGTTTTCCTTTTTAATTATAGTCACCATGCTGTACACTACATCCTCAGAACTTATTTATCTTATAACTAGAAGTTTTCCCCTTTGACCTCATGCAACATCTCTGCTTTATACTCAAATAGTTAGATAGCATACACAGACATTTTCCAGGGAGTCATATCCCATAAATCTCTAAGTTCCAGCTTTATTTTTCATAAGCAGTCTCACTTAAATTCCCCTGTAGTAAAAACCATTTAGTTTTATGGTTTGTTGGTTTGCTAATTCGGTCAGTCATTACTGTGTTTACAAGGAGATCTTTCCAGGAAGCAAACTCCCTGTAACTCTGTCTCAGAGAAAATGGATCACAGGCCAGTTGCTTATCTCAGGCACCAAGTGTAAGCTTTAAACAGTCTCCTCCAACTATCCTGTTCCTGCCACCCACTCTTGGTCTTTTTCCCATCAGTCCCCCATTTCCTCTGATCTTAGAGAGAGATGTGTCCCTGCATTCTTTCAAAGCAGTTGTTTCTACTCCCTTCCTGATTTTAATTCCTTACCTCCTGAAGAACAGTCATCATCAGTATGTCTCTCATGTTTGCTTCTCTGGTGTCTTCTCCATCTTTTCACCGCTGTCAGTTTAAAACGCTGCCAAGTTTCCCAGCCTGAAGGAAATAAACAGAAGTTAAAAAATTTCTATCTCCTGCTTTTTGCTCCTGAAGTTTTCCTCCCTCTTCTCCACTACAAGGCAAACTTTTCTAAAAGAATAGCCTTCTCTTGCCAAATGCATTTCCTCACTGCCCACAGAGTCCTCACCGCCACGTTTATTAGCTCTTGTAATGTATGGTTTCTCAACGTGGACACTATTGACATTTTGTCCTGGATAGTTCTTTGTTGGGAGGTGGGAGAGGGCTCTCTTGTGCACTGTAGGGTGTTTAATGGCATCCCTGACCCCTACCCATAAAATGCCAGTAGAACCCTCAAGTTGTGACAACTGGGCATATCTCCAGATGTTGAAAAATATGCCTTGGTAGGGCAGAAACCACCCCAGCTGAGAGCTTTTCTAAAGTCATTAGTGACTTTGCCAGTTTTCATAGTCTTCTTTTTCCAGTCTTCATCTTTCTCGACTTCTCTTCAGCGTTTCACACTGTTGAGGACTCTATATACTTATCACTTCTCCTTTTGCAGGGTTAACTCTCCTTTGGTTCTCCTTTCAGACTCCTTTGCAAGCTGCTTTTTCATACTCTAAACAGCTATTACTTGGCATTTGGTTCTTGACCCCCCCCCCCTTTTTTTTTTAAACCTGTTCTATCTGAAAACTTAAGATGTAGGTGAAATGACATGTGGAGTCCAAACGGAAAGGCTGGGAATCTCTAATATATCAGAAATCTGACAAAGCCAATAGGCCCTGAAAAGCACAATGTATTAGCTCAATAGAATAAGAGCTTGTGAAAAAAAAAGCTATTTGCATAAGGAAAGTAGTTGAAAATCCAAGGACTGAAACTTTGGAGTGGAACTGGAAAAATATGCAGAGAATAGACTTTCACCCTCATAGTTCATGGCTTCTCTCCCTTCTTCCCCCCCATCTATGTTACTATCCTATTTCAGTTGTTACACACTTGTATTTCAGCCTCCTTTTAAGGTACTCCAGGGATTCTCAATCCTTGCCTTCTGTTTCTAAAGTCATATTGGAGAAGTAGCAGTTATTGATATATCACTTAAACTAGGACCTCCCTATTAGAGTCTGTGTAATATGTTGCAGTAATTAAGTCTACCTTCACTACTATCACCCACAATTATACTTTTTTTGGTTTTGTTTTGTTTTCAAATTGACAGCAGCTTAAGTTGAGCAAAAGACAGATAGTGGCAAAAGTTGTGTGCATTGTGCAAGCAGTGTATATTTGACCTTCCAGGACACTTGGCAACTACCAGAGAACCACACATAGCCCACTTCTGTCTTACTCTCTTGCTGTTTCTGGTTTGTCTCCTTTGGAGCTTCCTGTGGATTGTGTGGCTCAGGCTGGCTGTGAACCAAGAGGAACTTGTGGTGTGCAGTGTGTGTGCTCAAAGGGGAGGGTGGAGTTTTCAGCATGATATCAGAAGGGAAGAAAATCTATAAAATACCTTTAGTTCCCCAAATTATAATAAAAGTAATAATTTAATAAAAATGTAGTAAATTAATAAATTCTTAAACGACTTTATAATATTTTCATGCTTTTTCACACTTTTTTTCCCCAAATGCCTTTAGTGCCTTCTAATATTTAATATCTTATAAGAATATGCTTTTTTATTTTTTCTTTGTAAAACTTGTCTGGAATAAAATCATATTGCTTAAGAACCAAAGGCAAACTATTTCTCCTAACACAGAAACATGATCAAGATAGACAAATTTGCAAAATAGTTCTTCTTGTGTCCGTTAAGCACGACTTTAATTTCTTAAATAAGCAAGTATGGTGTGATAAAAGGAGCAAGCAGTTGGAAAGAGGACACCAAATTCAGTCTCATTTTTTTCACCTAATAATACTACCTACCTTATAGAGTTGTTGTAAGGATCAAATACTATATTTTATGTGAAAAGGCTTTATAAATTTTAAAGTGCTATATTGATGAAAATGACACGTATTTATTAATAACATGGATTAAAGCCAGAAACTGAAATTAAATAATATTACCTTTTCCAGTAGCCATTTAGAAAGGAAAACATTTTAAGATCCAAACTCACCTTTAAAGTATATCTCATCATGACAAGAAGTTGAGTTGGCTCCTTTAAGCCACAACAAAAATAATCCTTAAAATATTCAAGTTATTTATATGTTAGTGCTTTATAAGGGTAATCTGCTATTTACCTGATTTCTCATTTGTGTATTTTCCAGAAACTCATACATTTTTCAAAATCAATTTATATTGCTTAGGAAAAAGCTAATTGAGAAATACACTTAAGATTTGCATATTTTACCATGTTTATGTTACCCTTTAATTAGAAAGTTTACTTGACCTAGTTATTTCCTGATTATGAAATTAGGAAAAAAACATCTGCCCTAAGACAGGTGCCTTGGCTTTTTACAAAGTAATTTAATTTGCATTCTCTGTTTTCTTAAATAAAAAGTTTAAACATTGTGAACATTTATGTGAACGCTCACATAATAACTTGATAAATTACTTATTTACAAGTATCTTCTGTTAAATCTTAAGTTAATTTTATCCAATAGGCAATGACTTCAAAAACAAAAAATAAAGCTGAATAGTGAATTATAGAGTACCTTATTTATTTTACTTTAAAAATAAACTTTGAACTATAGTGTATTTACTAGTAGTACTAGTCTGTCCTGAGATAACTTAAGATCCCTAAACATTTGTGAGAGAAAGTTTTATGACACACTCAAGTTTTTGCTTTTGTCTTTCTTCATTCTATTGGAAGAATGCATCTACCAGTAGGATATTCAGCTTGACTATTTGAACTACATGAATTTTAATGAGGAGGGGAGTAACCAGCTGTCACATAGTTCATATGATGTATTAGGTGCTGGTTGGGATGAGACAGTATATCTCAGCATGCTGTTGCCTTCAGTAGATTTATGTTCCAAAGAAATGTGGATACATTAATACAAATAGCGATTTCACATGAAAAGATCAGCCACCTAGCTATGGTTCATGAATCACAGTGATTCGCTCTCTTTTATTTTTTAATAATAATGATAATAAAAGTATACGGAAACTATCACTGAGTCGAGTGGGTGCCGGGGTACACTGATCCTAAAGATTTAACCTGACCCAGCAGTCTACTGGAAGCTGCTATAGCTGAGAAAAAAGAACTAATCAGAGATGCTGGGCTTACATTTAGAATAAGAGAAAGGAACTATTAATGCGTGCTCTTTTCCAATAGCATTCATCTCTCTAGGAAATCCTGCAGGACAAAAGAGAGTTGGAACACTCTTAAGTTTTATAAAGTGATACTGTAGTTCCTTGAAGGGAACTTACTGTTATGCAGCTGGAAGCCTGTAAGGTCTGTTGACTAAAGAAGTTCAAAGATAGCCACTGTTGTTCAGTGTATAGTTTTGTTTTGTATTTTTTGATTCAGCGCAGTGGGGTTGAACATAAAAGAAGCTAACATCTTGAGCTTTTTGTGAGTCTCTCCTTGTTGTTATAAGTAGACCATTAGGTAATTTTAAGGAAATCAGAACTGTTGACCCATACAAATGATTTTTACAGAAATTGCTTTTGCTCTATTAAAACAACATAAAGTGATTTTCTGATTTTTGACACTATGACTTTGCTAAAAATTCCTATATTCATTTAAAAATAAGAATCATCTTGCCATAAAAAAGCCAATTATTCTGGTTCAATAAGCAAACGTATTTTACTAAAGCAGTGGATAAAAGCTTCATTAAAAAGTACTTTTTTTTTTTTTCACTGAAATAGGATCACATTAAGAAAACCACAGTAGAACTGCCAAGGGTAAAGCAGCAGCCCAAATTGAAGACAAATTCAAAAGACAATTCTATTATATGGCCTTAATGGGAAAGCAAAGTGAATTTTCAGTTGAACCCAGTGCTAGCTATGTGCCCTGGATAAGTGTTCCACACTGTTTGAAGGGGATGGTGACCAAGAAGAGGAGGTCTCTTTACTTGTGGCAGCTGAGTTATATGACATTAAAAAAAGAAAGTCTAGGTTTCCTGTGAGGGTCATTGAATTCTTACATTCTAAAAAGACAGATTCCTTACAAGGACCACTAACTAGAATAGGCAGGAAATTACTGGTTCTGGAATGACTATTCCATGTCTAAGTAAGGTATCGAACAGTAAGCAGCCTACTAACAACTCAGAAAAATAGAAATGAGAGGGTATACAGTGACCCTCATATTCACAGGTTCCAGATTCAACCAACTGTGGAACGAAAATATTTTTTAAAATTCCAGAATATTCCAAAGAGCAAGACTTGAATTTGCTTGGCACGGGCAATTATTTATATAGTGTTTACATTGTATTAGATATTATACATGATCTAGAGATGATTTAAAGTATACGGGAGGATCTGGGTAGGTTATATGCAAATACTATGCTATTTTATATAAGGGACTTGAGCACCTGTGAATTTAGGTGTCCAAGAAGGGGTGGTCCTGGAACCAATCCCCTGCAGATACCAAAGGAGGACTACAATTAGCTTTTAATTATTGGCAAGGCAGCACCAAGATTTAAGTAAGACGGATCCAAATTATTTCTTTAGTGAAGAACGTTGTGAGCTATATATCTTGAGCGGAAACTGGGTTAGGCATTGCGTATTTAAAGAAATGTAAAACAATTTTTTTTTTTTTTTTTACTTTTTAAGGTTTTATCATATCTTTGTTCAGATAACCTCTTTCCACAAACTGCCATATCCACAAAACAGAACTTGTAGGAAGTAGAACTCAGATGAGTAGAATGAGCTGTTTTCCTCTGTCTTTTCTTCTTTCTACCCCTTTTTGTCTACCTCTCCTTAGCTTCAACTACCTTCTCAAAAATAAAAATAAAATATGACTCAAAATAAAATTTAGTTGGGTATCAGATTCAATAGAGCAGATAATCTAGGTATTGCTTCTTTTACTATTCCCTCATGTGAATCTTGTACTTTAAAAAAAAAAAAGGTAACCAAATTTACCTTGGGACTATACAACACCAGCATCACCTTGGTTATAACATGCCACTTTAATTTTACTAAATACATTTTACTTTTATTTTATAATAATTTCATATTTATAGGAAAGTTAGAAGAATTGTACCCAAAACTGCCTTATATCCTTTACAGTTTCATCAGTCATTAAGTTTTACCACATTTTTTCCTCTCTTTCCTCTTCTCTGTAACACATAGACACATACATCATTTATATTATTTTCCTGAAGCATGTGAGAGTTATTTTACACATCATTTCCCTTTATTCCTAAATACTTCAGCGTGTATTTTCTAAGAACAAGGATATTCTCTTACATCACAGATTAAGTATCAAAATCAGGAAATTTAACCTTGACACGTTGTCTTGTTTAACATAAATCCATATTCAGTTTTTCCTAATTGTTTCATTTTTTAAAAAAATCCAGGCTCCAATCCAGAGTCATGTGTTACGTTTAGCTCTCAGGTATCTTTAGCCTCTCTTAATCTGGGACAGTTCCTCACCATTCTTTATTGCACATGCTGTTACCACTCATGACATTTATTTTGTAGAATGTTCTCCAATTCATATTTCTCTGGTATTTCACTATTAGGTTCAGCTTATGCAATTTTTGGAAGGAAAACTACATGTGTGATATTTGTGTTCTTAGTGGATCACATCAGGAAGTATATGATGTCAGTTTGTGTCATTACTGGTGATGTTACACTTGATCCCTTGGTAAAGATGGCGTTTACTAGGTTACACCACTGTAAAGTTGTTATAGTTCCCCTTGTTAATTAATAAGTAATCTCGGGAAAAATATCTGAAGCTATGTAAATATTGTTTTCCACCATTTTTTACCCAGAAGTTTTAGTGTCCATTGATTCCTCCCCCAATTTTTTTTTTCCTGTGTTACTTAGTACTGATTTTATAGCTCTGTCATCTCTTCCATAATGAATATCTGGTCTTGAATAGGCTAACACTGGGTGATAAACTGGGTGCAAGAGGGCTACCTTATAGCAAGTACTGTATGTGTCTGACTAGAGCTTCCAGCTCTGGGACTGGAAATGTTTTACTGAATACTTTTATACTCTACATTGGTATTATGAATTTTAGGTTATCTACCTATCCCCTAATAATTTCAAGAGGAACTAATTGACCATGAAGGGTTTACTGTTAAACCCTATACTGAAATATGTGTTAAATTTTATTTTGGGTTGAGTTACTCTTTTGAAGGAAAGAAAGAAAGAAAGAAAAAAAGAAAGAAAGAAAAAGAAATTTATGTATCCATACTATTGCATTCATTTATTCAATTAATGTTTATTAATTATCATTTAAGTACTAGATTGTGTTAAGCCCTGGATATTCAGTAAAAACCTCAAAAGGGTCTAGGCTGTTAGAGGTCTTAGGATGTAGCAAAAGAAAACAGAGAAGTAAAGAAACGTGTATTTATGTTATACATGCTTTTAAGGCACTATTAGCAGGTTAGTAGAGTAGTGGCACAAAAGAGTGATAACAAAAGGTTTCATAGAGTAGGTAGTGTCTTCAAATAAGAGTAGTTGCTGTAAAAGTATAATTTTTTTTAACATCTTTATTGGAGTATAATTGCTTCACAGTGGTGTGCTAGTTTCTGCTTTATAACAAAGTGAATCGGCAATACATATATCCCCATATCTCCTCCCTCTTGCATCTCCCTCCCTCCCACCCTCCCTATCCCACCCCTCTAGGTGGTCACAAAGCACCGAGCTGACCTCACTGTGCTATGCGGCTGCTTCCCACTAGCTATCTGTTTTACATTTGGTAGTGTATATAAGTCCATGCGACTCTCTCACTTCAGCACCGAGCCTCACTGTGCTATGCGGCTGCTTCCCACTAGCTATCTGTTTTACATTTGGTGGGGTATATAAGTCCATGCGACTCTCTCACTTCGTCCCAGCTTACCTTTCCCCCTCCCCGTGTCCTCACATCCATTCTCTATGTCTGCGTGCTGTAAAAGATAATTTTTTTTTTTTTTGCGGTACGCGGGCCTCTTTCACTGCTGTGGCCTCTCCCGTTGCAGCGCACAGGCTCTGGACGCGCAGGCTCAGCGGCCATGGCTCACGGGCCCAGCCTCTCCGCGGCATGTGAGATCTTCCCGGACAGGGGCACGAACCCGCGTCCCCTGCATCAGCAGGCGGACTCTCAACCACTGCGCCACCAGGAAAGACCAAAAGATAATTTTTAAAAGTTGAAAATATGACTTACATACATGTCAAAGATTTATTTAAAGTAATTAATAGGGGAACCAATAGAAATAAAAGCTTGTTCAAAGAGTATTTGAGGAACATGTTATTAAGAAGTTTAATAAAGAAGTATTAGAATAAGACTGTTAGTTTGATTATAAAACTGCATAATGTCTTCCAGTACAATAAACCGTAAGGATGATCTTTGCTACTGGACTGAAAACATTTGTATCTCTATTGGATACAAATCTACAAGTTAACACATAACTTCACAGAGTCTGAACTCTTAATTAGTAGCCAATAGTAAAATCAAAAGCAGGGCAATCTCCTCAAGAATTAAATAATCTGTCAGTTTGACACTGGAAAGATGTACAGTCATCCTCTCAGCCTTATCCTAATATTTGGATATTTATTTTCTCAACATTGTTCTCTTTGATCTCTTAACTATATCTTCCAAAGATTATTTTATCATTGTTATATATTGCTATATTATAAATATAACTGTATGTCTGTTACATATATTCATATCTTTATAAGATTATTATTGCTCTCAGAAAAAAGCCTGATATTATTTTCTATTATGGACTACTTATTTACTTTTGTGTTAATTAATATTAATTGCGTGTGCCTCCTGAGCATAATGTATTGAGTAATTACTATCTGGAAATGCCATTAAGAAACATAGGAATAAATCTCTTAAAAGGTCTTTAGGGCTCCCCTGGTGGCGCAGTGGTTAAGAATCCGCCTGCCAATGCAGGGGACACGGGTTCGAGACCTGGTCCGGGAAGATCCCACATGCCGCGGAGCAACTAAGCCTATGTGCTACAACTACTGAGCCTGCGCTCTGGAGCCCGTGTGCCACAACTACCGAGCCTGTGTGCCACAACTACTGAAGCCTGTGTACCTAGAACCCGTGCTCCACAACAAGAGAAGCCACCGCAATGAGGAGCCTGTGCAACGCAAAGAAGAGTAGCCCCCGCTCGCTGCAAGCAAAGTCCGCGCGCAGCAACGAAGACCCAAGGCAGCCAAAAATAAAATAAATAGAAATTAAAAAAAAAAATACTTAAAAGCTCTTCAATCCTGAGACTGGGACACTAAGCCTGCCTTTCCATGAAATTTGACTTGTAGTACCTATAAATTTGGTGCATTTTTTTCTTCTAAGGTCTCTAAAATTTGGTAAAGTCTCTGTTTCCAGGAAGTAACTAAATTTAAGAGTATATAGTTCTTTCCAAGAGACTCTGAGACTGTATTTCTTGAGAACGCTATTTCTGGTTTGTACATACTAGGTGTCTAAGAATTGTTTTCCTTTTCAATGGGCACAAAAATTTAATTAATTTGAGCTCCCAAATAGTCAGAAGACAGATTTACAACAATAACAAAATAATAAATCAGATTCTCTGTTGTCTCTCATCTGATGGAGATGAGATCCTTATCATCAACCCAACAGAGATCATCAAATCATCAGACCATTAAATTAGATACCCTACAGACGGAATTATTGGCATGTAAAATCATACTCATAGACATATATATTTTTGGCTACGTGGTTAAGGCTGGCTTCGGTCCACTGCTCCCTAGTCCATCCCCTGGCTGTGGAAAGAAACACAGCTGAAGCCATAGGGTGCTTTCTTAACTACACAGATGTAACTGGCTTAGTGGTTTGAGACCAGAAACAGACTCAATCTTGAGGCTTCATTGTGGAAAGGAACACAGCCCTAACCAGGAGTTTGACAAGAAACAGAATAACAGAATTTGTCAGAAGCAAAAGCAAGCAAATTCATGCAAAACCAGAAGAAAGAAAAAGCATAGAGAAGCAGAAAGTCAACAAAACTAAAATGTTATTGCCCCTTGGAAGTCACTTTTGTACCCAAGAAAGGACATGCCTGGACTTAGACTGTGAAGTGACTTCTCCAGCAATGTAGTTTAATTGGCTCTGGCACATGAATCCACTTGGATATCTCAGTGGGCCCTCCAAAACTGTCAAGGTATAATTTTCAAAAGCTTAAAATATGACTTTATACAAATATAGATTGGACGAGAATCAGAGATTTACTCAGTCCATTAAGAGAGTGTACATAATGGTAAATTGGTTCGGAGAGTATTTGAGGAACTAGGTATTTATAGCAATTTAATAAAAGGATGTTAGAATGATATTGTAAAATGAATACAAAACCAGTTAATTGTCCTATCGGGGAGTCATCCATTACCAGACAAAAGTGTGTATACCTCAATTGGATACAAATCTACAAGTGACCATGTATCCTCACTGAGTCAGAACCCTTGATTAGTAGTAAATAGCAAAACCAAACAATTTATAATCTACAGAATTCAGTAACTCTTGGGAGAGCATTTTAAATAATGCTTCATTATGTAGTCATCTTCCTGGCCCTGTTTCTTAGTTTTGGATAATGGTTCTTAACACATCTGTTGCCCCATGGTGAGCTCAAGAGAACAGCAGTTTAGATCTGGAGCAATTCATGAGTAATTGCATTAATGCGTGAAGCTTTCCTGTAAGGCAGAAGTGTTGAAAAAGAACTGAGATCATACAGTGGATACAGAGGGAAGATAGGGAACAACTAGGTCAGGGAGAGTCAAGAATTAAGATAGTAAGAAATTTGTAGGAATTCGGGAACCACTGATGGTTGTAAGCAAGATAGTGGCGTAAAAATATATGCTTTTTAGAATTATTGTTCACCTAATTTTAAATGACTTAAATGAATTCAGTAGGTAGCTGTAGGTTATAATGATAAATACCTTACATGGAAAAATGGCAGCGTTTTTTTTAGTTTTTACTGTGTGAAAACAAAATAGCATATTGCTTTTTCTTGACATTTGAGGTAAACTTTTTATATTCCTATTTGGTTGAGACACTGCTGCTAAATTAAAACTATTCTCTCAGCACTTAGTCAAAGTTTCATTTTATTTATTCAATTATGTATTACATTTTACTTTTGTTTCTTTCTAAAAATTGTGAAATTGTGTAGTTAAAAACTTTGCCATTAGTGAATAATTACTGAATAATTACTAACCTATCAATTAAACCTCTTGTGGAACATAGCAATAAAGATATTCCTAGGAGAAGAACACTGATTTATACCTATTTGGGCTATTTTTCTTTACTTGACAATTTGTTTACCTTTCTTACATTACAAAGTATATAATTATACTTAGCTACAAAGTATCATAATTTATTAGCTACTGAAGTCACACAGCCTAATTTATGAACATCCCATTTTTCTAGCCAAGCCATTTTCTCTGTAGTCACTAACCAAACTTTCAACCTGTAAGATGTCCATATAACCTTGTACTCAGGATAGTATGAAAGGTGATACAAGATAATAGGAGTTTATAGAAACAGGAAATCTTAATTATGTGCAGTGGTGGTTGTAAGTGTAGGGATTGATACTCCAGCTGCATTGTGATTAGTAGTGTTTTTGTTTTTTGTTTTGTTTTCTGAGTGTTCATTCTGGAATCAGATACTTTCTTCAAAGTGCATCTTTTTACTAAATGTGGTAGACATGAAGGAACAAGTGGATAAAGATGCAATCTATCTGAGCTGATTACAAGATTCTCTTCTAATCAAGGTGACGTCTTATGATTAAGAAAGAAAAATTGACTGTCACATAAGCTTTTGAATTGATAGTAAGGGAAGTGCCATACTTATTTTCTAAACTGCTTTCTAAAACAGTTCAGGGAGTGAACTTAGACACCAGTCTAATTAATTAATGATGGGTAGATTAGAAATGAGAAATATAAACAACCATGTCTATAAAGAAGGAAGAAACAGTGATTTACATATAAGCTTGCAGGTCATAATTATGTTTTAATATTATTAGGAGATATTCAGATCATTTTTTTCTGATGCCTAAAAACATAGGCTTTTTATGACTATTTCACCTATGATTTTCATAAACATTTCATAACATTTTTCCTCTTTTTTAACCATCATCAAAGCAGATATTGGGCTGGCCAAAAAGTTCATTCAGTAAATGAGATACGTTCAAGAAAGTTCTTGGTGAAAATGAAAAAAAATGTCTTTTATTTTTACTTAAAACTGAACAAACTTTTTGGCCAACCCAGTAGTCAATAAATTAGTTCATATTTAAGGATAGGCAAATTGTCAAGTTATATTTATCGGGAGTTTATTATGTATCATGGATTACATAATCACTTTTCATGTGAGATTATGTTGTGTTTACAATTCTTTCTACGAAAAATTCTCACTAAAGAGCTCTTTGCACTTTTATTAAATGGCTGGAGTCATTAAAATTTTCTCCTATTGAACTGAATCCTGCCTTCCTTTAGCTTATATCTAGTTCTCTGATGCAACATATACTTCTAGTCCTTCAGATATTTAAAGTGTCTTAAAAAACATTTATGGCATTTTTAAAAAATAAGGAGGCTTAAAACCTGCATATTCTTTCAATATTCAGGAGCCTCACCATTTTCTCTATTGCATTTATAGTCTTTCTTAGGAAAAAAAACTTTTAAAACAAGTAATATCCATTCACAAGTAGCATAAATCACATATAATCTGCACAGAGTAGAGAATGATAATTTATTTTTTTTGGACGTTAGACCCTGAAATTTCTTGAAGTTGAAAAGTTACTTTCTTATTTCCTATTTTGACTCAACCATGGAAATTTTCACAGAATGATTACTTTGTCTATTAGCTTGATTAATTTAACTGACAAGGGACCAAAGAGACAACAGAATTATTTATTTTAGTTGTATAGATTTGGTTAAAGATTTCTCTTTATGATAACAGATGTGTAGAATGATATTTCAGATTCTAAACCTAGGATTCTGCATGGGTCATAAGAAAATATAAAATGAATGAAAACACTTGTGACCAAATTGAGCTAACAGTTCTGTGCTTTCATTCATAGAATATTGTTTAATCTCAACCAGTTTTCGTATCTGTTCTTAGGATTAATTTGAAATATTGGTTTTAAGTAAAAATAGGAACAGCCAGTTAAGACTTCAAAAAATTTTTTTTAAATTTTCTGATTGCCCTTATCATCATGCAGGAAGAATTTATAACACCCTGGTCCCTATCCTTGAGGACGTGTGTCTGAGATTTATGTTTCTGAGTCGAGGTATTGAGTAGAGAAGTTTACTTTTGCTCATATTGTCATGAAAGTAGTCATTTCTGATGATGATGTGTGCATATGTGCACTTTGCTAATGTAAACCCAATATGTGAAAACACACATTTACAAAACTGAACTTGGAAGCTCTTATTTTTTGTATAAGATTTATTTTAAATACCTTCAGTAAAAAATCCCTCTTTTGCACTCATCAGCAGCAAGAACTCATATTTATTAAGGACCATCTATAGGGTGGCTTCAAGTCTAGAATCAAATGTGAACACATAATAGATGGTTTCTTGATATGTTATAAAATACAAGACATAAGAGTCATACAAGTCATACTTGGCCCAGAAAATGAGATGAAGTGAAAAGAAAATAGAACTTGGAATCAGAAAGTCTGGATATAGCAAGGTACTTAACTCTCTTGTATTTTCACAACTCTGAGCTGAAAAACCTATGTTTTCAATGCCTATTTCACATAGTAGTTGTGAAAATTAAATGGGGTTTAAATTAAAATACGTGTATTTGTCTATCAAACTGATAGCAGCCAAGTTAAGTTTCTGTTGTGTATGTATGTGAGAGGGGGACCTTTTTAGTGAGGGCTGATTTCAAGATCTCAAATCCCACTTCAAATCACCATCCTTAGCAGAGTTTCAGCCATGGCAGCTAGCAGCCTTGAGCAGCATGGGGCCTCCTAGAAGCCAAGCCAGCAGCCAGATTTGTGAGCAATGTTTTTACAATGTGGAAATAAAATCACTCCCCTGGTTGTTCAGAGTTTTAAACTGAAAGACAAGAAGTTCAAATAATAAAGACAAGGGGGCCTTGAAACCTCTTTTACTGGAAGACCATCTACCTGGAAAATGTTGTGATCCTTCATTTCCATCTAGTGTTGAGATAATATTGTCTGGCCTTCACAAAAAAACCCATCGCTATGACTAACTTTGCTTATATCAGAATCAGTAAGGCCTGAACTTCTGTCCTCTAACTATTTCAGTGTACCAGTGGTTCCTTCACGGATTATGCCTGGGAGGGGTGGAGGATGAAGAAAGCAGGACAGGGCAGAAGAATAAATTGCACTGATCTGTAGCAGTGACCTTTCAGGCTGAGAAGGTCCTTTATATTTGTCCCAAATTGAGACAAGGGAAGCATTCTCTATACTTTTGCATTGACCAGTAGATGCAGGCTGCCATGAGAAGATATTGTGACCCACCTTGGGCAAAGTAGCAAGGGCTGAGAGCTGAGGCCAGGTCCTGGAAAGGGGTTCAGTTGAGAGCTGTTTGTTGCCAAAACACAGCAACTGGGGGAATGCATGTGTCAGTCCCAGATGTGGCGCTCTAGGGAGTATACCACTTTAGCCGTCATGATATCTAATTTAATCTTCTCAGGAAACCCATTATCCTTATCCACATTTTGCAAATGAGGTAACTGAGGTACAGAGATTAAGAGCCGAAAAATATGCTAATATAGTGGTTTTTAATATTCTTTTCAGGACCCCTTGACATTCTTAAAAATTATTGAGGATCTGAAAGGGCTTCTGTTTATGTGGGTTATATCAATTATTTTTTACCATACTAGTAATTGAAACAGACATTCGAAAATATTATCATTTTCAGATAACAGTAATGAACTGTTCATATGTTAAATAAAACAATTTTATGAAAAATAACTATTTCCTAAACTGAAAAAAAATTAAGCAAGACAGTGGCATGGCTTTACATTTTATTTATTTTTTTTATTATTATTATTTTTTGCGGTATGTGCGCCTCTCACTGTTGTGGCCTCTCCTGTTGTGGAGCACAAGCTCCGGACGTGCAGGCTCAGCAGCCATGGCTCACAGGCTCAGCGGCCATGGCTCATGGGCCCAGCTGTTCCGTGGCATGGCTCCCGGACCAGGGCACGAACCCATGTCCCCTGCATTGGCAGGCGGACTCTCAACCACTGCGCCACCAGGAAAGCCCATGGCTTTACATTTTTGCAAATCTGTTTATTACCTGGCTTAATAGGGGACAACTGGGCTCTCAATCTATTTCTGCTTTCAGTCTATTGCAATATGTTGTTTTGTAAGAATATTAGGCCTCACACAAATATGTAGTTGGAAAGGGATAGTTCCTTACTTAAAGTTTAGTTGGTTGTGGGATCTGAAACCATTTCAGTGAACTTTTCATACTCTGAAATAAATGATGCTGCCAATCTTCATATTATACTCTTGTGAAGCTCTTCTCTCATTGTTCTTCAAACATGTCACACTCAGTTCCAGTTCTTGGACTTGGTACATCTTGTTATCCTCTATTAGTATCTCATGCCTTCTTCTTTACTTACCCCATTCTAGTTACTACTAAATGTCTAATTCAGGTCCTTCCCTTGTGAAACCCTCTTTTAATATTCCAGACTTTACTGATTTAAACCTCTGTTTTCATTTTCTGTAACTCTGTTGGTTTATACGATCGCTTTCATTCATTCGAGTCCTATGCAGTTTGGTAATAATATTGCTCACATTTTTTACATAGGAGGAAACTGAAGCACAGAAACAGTAAGTAACATTTAGTAACTTGCCCAAAGTCATAAAACTAGTAAATTTAGGCATAGGTGTAGAAAATCTGACTCTACAGTCTCTCCCTTTAATCCTTACTTTAAAGGAAGAGGAAGTGAATGCTCTTGATTTAGAGATTGAATTTTTGGTAGTTTGTCTTTTTCTACCTGACACTACAAGCATTAGAAAGTACTGATTATTCATTGACATTATATATCTTGATTAGCTGATTAACCATTAGTTAGTATTCTTCAGGTATTTCAAATATTAAAACTTTTAAATTTACTCTGAATAGGATACCCTTCTTGTGATAATCCATTATAAGGAAATTGTCCTTTAAGTTTTAGCAACTAGCTGTGCCATCTTACTTTGTAATCACCATCTTAAAAGCCTTTACAGAACTTTGTTCTTTTTCCTCAGTACACTTATCCCAGTTTATGATTATACATTTGTTAGTATTATAAATTGATTAACATCATTCTTCCAACAGTATACTATGGACTTCATGATAATAGTAATGGTTTCATTTGATGATCATTATTGTAGTCTCAGGAAGGACATAGTGCCTGGCAGTTATGGATACTCAATAAACATTTATTGACTGAATATCATAACCTTAATGCAGAGAACATTGGTATAACAGAAGGCAGCTTGTGTTACCATTGCTACCTGATGTATATCAGTAACAACTGCCTGATTTATATGACATATTCTCAGTATTTCTCAGAATTTTAGTATATTTATTCTCAGTATTTTTTTTTTTGAGTAAATGAAAGTATGGAGCCAGAAAGTAGCCCTTAAGTTGAGCCAATTAAACTCAACCAATATACCTCGAATGAATAATGCTTAGGGACTATGCTGGGGATAGAACAATGATCAAGCCTCAAGTCTTCACAGGATAATCAGGATGAAATATTTTTATTTCCTTTCAAAAGATAGCACACTTTTGTGTTTTGCTTGTTTTTCCTGTTTAAGGTGTAGCAGAATGAAAATAGCTGGAAAGTGGTTGTTTAAAACAAGAGACGAGTATAATGTCAATGAACAAAGCAAGCATGAAATACATATTAAATGAATGGAAGAAAGAAGAAATGGAGAATTGAGGAGATAAAGATTTACCAAGTCACTGTAACCTTTTGTTATTTTATACTTTCTCCTCAATGACAAAAAAAATCTATCTACTTCTACTGTTTCCTCTCCAACACTTCAGATGTTTTCATGCCACTAAGAACTTGCTAAAACAGACATATTCTGAATCATTGAATTACATATTAATTTCTCTGTTGGCCACATATGAGGAGAATTACTAGTGGTACAAGGACTTTTTCATATTAAAATATATATCATAATGCATGATTTTAAGGCTCCCAATGTATTTGTTTATTCTAAAACATTGACTTACATTCATCCTCAATCACTCAAAGCAAGTGGATTTTGACTCCTTTGTTTTCTCCTAGTAAATTTTCTATGTAATGAAAGAGACTTCTGTTAAAAAAAAGTCCTCAAAGAAAGCTGCAGTATTACTCAAATTGTTTCTGTCAAATTGAATTTTATTTGCGAATTTGTGGTAGCGTAAAACATTTAGAAATCAGACGTTTTGGCATAGTTTATGGGTTCAGAAAAATATATAATTACAGCAGTTATAAAGCAATGGTAAAAATTAAAAGTTGAATCAGCTCTGATGCATATTGCGTAATCTTTAATTTTGGACTCTCAGTAATTCAGTTGATTTAACGTGGCAACTTTTCTGTGTTTTCCAACCTGGCAATTTCAAGCAATTTAATAGGTTTCCCCTTTTTTACTTCTAACTTCCCATAACATTCATGGAAGTCTTGGAAATACTAATATCATTCAGAGTATACCTTCCATTAATTTGAAATTTCATTGCTAATTGTAGTTATTCATCCATTTCAGAGAGTTATCAACAATACAGCCTTAGTGACATTTCTCAAAACGAACATTCAGTTCATCTTGGAATTAGGTACCAAGCTGGGACATTAAAAATCTAACCAAATTATTGGATATGTTTAATAACAATGAAGTTTTAGACAAATTTGCAGATATATTTTAATGCACATTTTAGCATATGACTTGAAAAATGCTCTAGACTTGAATATCAGTAATGGGTTTTCATTGTAAAGAGAGTTACAGTATAATGTAGGATAAATCATGCATGTTTCCAAATAGAATATGATTTTGAGAATTGTTGTTGTCATTATAGGATTGATAATTTTATGCCTTTTCTGAAAATCACTACATTTAAAAGATCAGCTGAAATATCTGTTTTCTCACATATAAATTTTTAACACAACATCTTTACCCCTGCATTTTGAAGTGAATTCAGTGAAACTATTATTTGATAAAATGTTTAGCTCTGTGACCTTATAAGGGTTTCATTTACCTCTTCCTGGATGAAAAATATCTCTTGTTTGTACTTTAAACTTAACTGGACAAGTTTTAGAAAATATATAAATCAGATTATGATACCTAATAGGTAGCATAGCAAGTGAACTTCTGACTTTATGGAGTCTATAAATGTACAAGAAGCAATTTCTAGTATAATATTCTTATAAAATTATTATGAGAACTAAAAATTAATTTTTACATTATCCCCAAGGACCTTAAATATTATACTTGTTATTATATTTGTTTTAACTAGTTCAGATAAGTCAAATCAGGTAGCGAATCTTCTATAATATTAACTTTGCCAATTCATTTACATTTATACTGCATTGTATTTTATGGTCAGTGGATAAAGAAGCTTTAACCTGTTAGCATGACTGTTAGGCTGTTTAGACATGGATTTCAGTTTCTCTTTTCCTAGGCTGAACCTGACTTATTATTACACTAAATAAGGTTAATAAATACTCTTTTCTTTGGGAATAATGTAGTTGACCTGAATCTGCTTTAATCATGGAGATTAAGTGAGAGTGAGAAATAATAGATTTAAAAGAAACTTAAAATATATTGGAGTATATTTTATTATGGAATACTTATAAACAAATAAAACAATAAAAACTTCTCTACCAATTAATAGGTATAATTTTAAAACGTAAGGGTTTGGTAGAATAGTAATTAGCTGGCACTGATCTGTTCTTCTCAGGGTCACATCCTCTTGAAGTACTAAAAATCTGGTTCATCTTTAGTTCCAGAAGGAATTATTGGACACCCTCTAGCAAAATAAGAACAGCAAATTGTCTTCTTTTAAATGCAGGCATTGTATAAGCCCTGAATTTAAGATGAGAGGTGAAAGGGGGAGGTATACAAAGGGAATGTGTGTATTTTCTGGTTTCTTTAGACCAAGAAAGATAACTTTGAGCTGGGAATGGGTGAGAACAATCTAACTGATCTGGGAATCTAATACTTTTGTGGAAACAGAATGAATTGATACCATGTTGTATATGAGGCCTCCAAACTTGTTCTATTTTTATCATCACCTGACTAGTAATTTCACATGTTTCTCATCATCTTGCTCTCCATTTCTCACCCTAAGTCTTTCAAACATTGACTACGGCCACTTGACCGCCCCCCTCCATTTTCAGAAGGAAATCTTGCCTACCTTTCTTTCCCCAGAGAAAATGGAGATTATGGGATTTGAACTCAGTATGTCATATGACTTTTTATATATAAATCTGTATATAGTTGCATTCAGCATCATTATTCTTTCATCCCAGTCTTGAAAGGAAATATATTTGTCAAGAATCTTGTTTACAACGGAAAGAAGCATAGTACTGACTATCCCACTGCCACTCTATTTCTCATTTTCTCTTCATAGCCAATACCCTGAAATCTTTCACTTTCTTGCCACCTAGTCAGTTTTCAACAGATTCCAGCACTTTATAGGCGCTGCTCCCACTAAGGATGCCATAGTTTTTTAATCGTCACTATCAGTGGACTTTATCATCCTTCTCTTCTCTGTAATTTAATATTGTTGATTATTTTCTTATTCTTAAAACACATTTTTTGACTTCCAGATCGTTTATTCTTTTTTCTTTTCCCATTCTCTTGCTCATTTCTTCTGCTAATGCCTTTTCCTTAAGTTTGAATGTTCCCTATATCTTTGTTCTGGGCATTTATCTTCTTTTTCAAAGCATTTTTTCTGAATGATTTAGTCCACTTAACTCTTAGTTGATGACAATAAAATCTTTATTTTCAGGTAAACCTCATTAACTGGATGACCCAGAGGCATGTCATCTTTGATATATTCAAAATGGATCATTCTCATTATCTTACAAACTTTTTTTCTTCTCCTATTTTCTTGAGGCCTTTATCAGCTCACTTGTCAAAGTCATTTCCCATACCCTTTTAAATATCAAGACGTATTAATACAGCTTCTTAATTGGCACTTCAAACTGTCATCTGTCCATTTTCACTATCATTGCATGAATTCAGGTAAGGCAGAAGGTAATTACTACCTATTATTTGCCATAAGTGCTTTAGCCTTCAAACTGGGCTCAATACTTTAGTTTTGATCTGCTATAATATATTCTCACAGTAGTCTCATATATATGAAAATTGTACTCAGCCAAATTATTTGAATCTCAGTTAATTTCACTTTGCTTTGCATTCACTTATCCTTCTGCCTAAAATCATCTTGACATAAAAACAATTTGTCTATCTCATATCATATTTCAAGATTTAACTTATGGGACTTCTCCCAAAGTACTGTGTTCTGTACATATTCTTTTTTATAGTTCTTATGCTTATTTGCATTTATTTGTGTAATGTTCATCTTTTTTTTTTTTTACTGGCTTCTCAGTACAGCATAATATAGACACTATTTTATTTTTTAATCTGCCCTCATGCCAACTGTAATAACTTTGCTTAATAAACATTCAGTAAACATTTGAATGAATATTCTCAAAGATATAACCAAATAAGAACAAATAACTTCAAAAGAGACTTATGTGTGTTAGATATGCTGATTTAGTTTTGCAGAATTTATATTCAATGAAATCCCTTTCTCATTGTCTATATAAAATATTCAATATTTATAAATTCTATTTTCTTATAATATTCATTTGAAAAACTGCAGTCAGTCTGTGATTCCCACCTCTAATAGTCAGTTCATCTGCCAAAGGTGCAGAGAACAAAAACAGAAGAAAAAATAAAAACGTTCTTCCTAAACAAACGAAGTCTTTGGCATTATCAGATGGTTTATTGTCAGAATCAAATATGGTTTAACCAGTGATAGTTACATTTAAAAGATTGTGCCTATGTATAATGTGACATTTAAGAAGAACAGTTAACAGAAATACATGTGTGGGAATGTTATGGCAGAACCATAGAGGTTGAAGTTATTGATTGCCATGTTACTGACAAAGTATTTGAATGGAAGAAGCAAAAAGGGGTCAAGTTGTCTCTTAAACTGTATGGATGCTATAGGTATTTCTTTTTGAAGTTTTAATATTTTGCAATTGAAAAATTTTAAGAAAAATCTATCAGTTTGTTGTGGTGAAAGCTAAGCAAAGAATACCTTTAAAGAAAACTTGTACGCTGATGCTAATCCTTCCTAATGTGATACTTTATAACACAGATTTTAGTTATTCTAGTTGTTTTAGTTATTCTTAGGATGAGGAAATGAGAAAATTTCATGTCTGTTTGAAAATATGCAGTATGAGATTCTTAAATAAACAGTTTCTAGTACAGAAGGTACAATTAATTCTGCTTGAGAGAGTAACTGTCATTCATGTAATAAAGGAACAAATAGATAATCAAAATCATTTACTGAACTTATGCAAGAAGCACTGAGAGTCCAATCATGACCAAGAAACATGGCCCTTTATTTATTTATTTATTTTTTGCGGTACGCGGGCCTCTCACTGTTGTGGCCTCTCCCGTTGCGGAGCACAGGCTTCAGACGCACAGCCTCAGCGGCCATGGCTCACGGGCCCAGCCGCTCCGCGGCATGTGGGATATTCCCGGACGGGGGCACGAGCCTGCGACCCCTGCATCGGCAGGTGGACTCTCAACCACTGCGCCACCAGGGAAGCCCGGCCCCTATTTTTAAACCCACCAGCCTTATTTCTCTCTTGGATTAATGTAGAATAGTTTACCATAGGATCTCTGCACATTTCTCTGATCATTTTCCAAACCATATTTCAGAGTAATCACTATAAAAATGCAGATTTTATCATATCATCTCCCTGGTTAAACCATTTCAGAAGTTAACCATTGTTTTTGGAATAAAGAACAAGAACAGTTTTTTTTTCTTTTTCTCTGTAGGCTATGATGGTCTGGTACTACCTGTCTTTGCTGCCTCATTACATACTATACTCCCCTTTTCTTCCTGTTGTCTAAAGACTCTTTCCTTTCTTAATTTCTTTGAATATCCTAATTTCTTCTGCCATAGGATCTTTGCACATTCTGCTTTCTCTGTTTAAATGCTCTTAAATTAAGTTAAAAAGCAATGCAAATAACAAACACTGCTTAGACCGATGGTGATAGAATGTTATATAAAGAATCCTTTGCAAAGTTTATAGAAGTGCTATGCCTTAACAAAGAAATTTTAGGCATAAATATAAATAACCAGAATGTGATTGTTAAAGTATATTAAAAACCTTATAAATAATCCTAAAATTTAATTCATATTTTATACAGTTTAATCAGTTTTCTATTTTTTATCACCATGTAGATGTCTCCTTTATATACACAACGATACAGTTATAAATATTTATTTTGTTTTGAGGTATTCTATATAATTATGTGGTATATTAATAAGTTAGGCTAAGTGTCAGTAAAAGGTTACACTCAACATAATTCCACTTAAGATCAAGATTTAATTTGAATACTAAACTTGAAAGCTTTTTAACTTTGAATGCTTGCCATTATCAAGTAATGTTTCATTTTTCATTTGTCTGAATTTAAAAAGAGCTTGGAAGTGCTTAATGAAATTTTATTTGAAAGCGTCAATATGGTCATGATTTAGTGTTACTGAAAAATGCATGTGAGTGTGTACCTGTGTTTATGCCATACCTCAGAAATAATGTACTATGATACACTTGCATGCATATAAGTACAAGTTATATTAGTCAACACTGTTCTCTGACCTGGTAATGAAAATACTTACAAAGAGCTGTTGCAATTTTCATATTTATTACTTATGCCATGCATCTTATTAATAAAATGTAATAATGTAAGTGATCAGCAACTAAAAAGCAATCACTTAAATTCTTCCAAATAGCCTTTAATTCAGACTACAGTAGGCAATATAATTACTTTAAAATGGAGAAACAGTAAAAATTATGACTTGTAATGTAAATAAGACTTTATAGGGATGTTTATATGCCTTAAAAAATTGTCAAGCTGGTTTTTCTCTAGTTATTTGAAAGAATATATTTTTCTTCCCAGAATACTGTAGCTCTGATTTTTTGAAAGATCTTTGTTTTAAGTTAAAAGGAAGGTTTATTTTTGTTTACATGTTTATCACTTATCTTTTTGTTTGCTTAGTTTTTCTACCCATGATTAAATACATATGGAAGGCTTAAAATGGATAATTGGAATAAGCAAAAACATTAATATTAGTACACATTTGTCTAGGACATTTTCCTTGTTTATCAGGCTACAAACTTAAGAAAAACCAATTTCATTTTGGGAGACTGAATACTATATAATTTTAAAACTATTCAATGATAAGTATTAGCATCTTTTAAAAAAAGCCTTCTTGGGTAGATTAGAGTGAGCCTTTTAGTGTCTCTTATGGTGACATTAGAATTATTGCATTAGTTTCCTAGCTGATCTCTTTGTTCAAGGTGTTTTTTCCCCACAAATTATCATGCATATCTCTCAGAGATGAGTCTTTCTAAACTACTGTATTCATCATAACTCTCAACTACATTTTTTTCTATCTGGAATATGGCTTTATACATATATTTTTTTAACATCTTTATTCGAGTATAATTGCTTTACAATGGTGTGTTAGTTTCTGCTTTATAACAAAGTGAATCAGTTATACATATATCCCCATATCTCTTCCCTCTTGCATCTCCCTCCCTCCCACTCTCCCTATCACACCCCTCTAGGTGGTCACAAAGCACCGAGCTGATCTCCCTGTGCTATGCCGCTGCTTCCCACTAGCTATCTGTTTTACATTTGGTAGTGTATATGTGTCCATGCCACTCTCTCACTTTGTCTCAGCTTACCCTTCCCCCTCTCCATATCCTCAAGTCCATTCTCTAGTAGGTCTGCATCTTTATTGCCGTCTTGCCCCTAGATTCTTCTGACCATTTTTCTTTTTTTTTTTAGATTCCATATATATGTGTTAGCATATGGTATTTGTTTTTCTCTTTCTGACTTCACTCTGTATGACAGTCTCTAGGTCCATCCACCTCACTACAAATAACTCAGTTTCGTTCCTTTTTATGGCCGAGTAATATTCCATTGTATATATGTGCCACATAGTCTTTATCCATTCATCTGTCGATGGACACTTAGGTTGCTTCCATGTCCTAGCTATTGTAAATGGAGCTACAGTGAACATTGTGGTACGACTCTTTGAATTATGGTTTTCTCTGGGTATATGCCCAGTAGTGGGATTGCTGGGTCGTATGGTAGTTCTATTTTTAGTTTTTTAAGGAATGTCCATACTGTTCTCCATAGTGGCTGTATCAATTTACATTCCCAACAACAGTGCAGGAGGGTTCCCTTTTCTCCACACCCTCTCCAGCATTTATTGTTTGTAGATTTTTTGATGATGGCCATTCTGACTGGTGTGAGATGATATCTCATTGTACTTTTGATTTGCATTTCTCTAATGATTAATGATGTTGAGCCTTCTTTCATGTGTTTGTTGGCAATCTGTATATATTCTTTGGAGAAATGTCTATTTAGGTCTTCAGCCCATTTTTGGATTGGGTTGTTTGTTTTTGTGATGTTGAGCAGCATGTGTTGCTTGTATGTTTTGGAGATTAATCCTTTGTCAGTTGCCTTATTTGCAAATATTTTCTTCCATTCTGAGGGTTGTCTTTTCGTCTTGTTTGTGGTTTCCTTTGCTGTGCAAAAGCTTTTAAGTTTCATTAGGTCCCATTTGTTTATTTTTGTTTTTATGTCCATTACTCTAGGAGGTGGGTCAAAAAAGATCTTGCGGTGATTTATGTCATAGACTGTTCTGCCTATGTTTTCCTCTAAGAGTTTGATGGTGTCTGTCCTTATATTTAGGTCTATAATCCATTTTGAGTTTATTTTTGTGTGCAGTGTTAGGGAGTGTTCTAATTTCATTCTTTTACATGTAGCTGTCCAGTTTTCCCAGCACCACTTATTGAAGATACTCTCTTTTCTCCACTGTATATTCTTGCATCCTTTATCAAAGATAAGGTGACCATATGTGCGTGGGTTTATCTCTGGGCTTTCTGTCCTCTTCCATTGATCTATATTTCTGTTTTTGTGCCAGTACCGTACTGTCTTGATTACTGTAGGTTTGTATTATAGTCTGAAGTCAGGGAGCCTGATTCCTCCAGCTCCATTTTTCTTTCTCAAGATCGCTTTGGCTATTTGGGGTCTTTTGTGTTTTCATACAAATTGTGAAATTTTTTGTTCTAGTTCTGTGAAGAATGCCAATGGTAGTTTGATAGGGATTGCATTGAATCTGTAGATTGCTTTGGGTAGTAGAGTCATTTTCACAATGTTGATTCTTGCAGTCCAAGAACATGGTATATCTCTCCATCTGTTTGTATCATCTTTAATTTCTTTCATCAGTGTCTTATAATTTTCTGCATACAGGTCTTTTGTCTCCTTAGGTAGGTTTATTCCTAGATATTTTATTCTTTTTGTTGCAATGGTAAGTGGGAGTATTTTCTTAATTTCACTTTCAGATTTTTCATCATAAGTGTATAGGAATGCAAGAGACTTCTGTGCATTAATTTTGTATCCTGCTACTTTACCAAATTCATTGATTAGCTCTAGTAAAGATGGTAGCATCTTTAGGATTCTCTATGTGTAGTATCATGTCATCTGCAAACTGTGGCAGCTTTACTTCTTCTTTTCCAATTTGGATTCCTTTTATTTCTTTTTCTTCTCTCATTGCTGTGGCTAAAACTTCCAAAACTATGTTGAATACTAGTGGTGAGAGTGGGCAGCCTTGTCTTGTTCCTGATCTTAGCGGAAATGGTTTCCATTTTTTACCATCGAGGACGATGTTGGGTGTGGGTTTGTCACATGTAGGCTTTATTATGTTGAGGAAAGTTCCCTCTATGCCTACTTTCTGGAGGGTTTTTATCATAAATGGGTATTGAATTTTGTCAAAAGCTTTCTCTGCATCCATTGAGATGATCATTTGGTTTTTCTCCTTCAATTTGTTAATATGGTGTATCATGTTGATTGATTTGCGTATATTGAAGAATCCTTGCATTCCTGGGATAAACCCCACTTGATCATAGTGTATGATCCTTTTATTGTGTTGTTGGATTCTGTTTGCTAGTATTTTGTTGAGGATTTGTACATGTAAGTTCATCAATGATATTGGCGTATAGTTTTCTTTGTTTGTGACATCTATGTCTGGTTTTAGAATCAGGGTGATGGTGGCCTCGTAGAATGAGTTTGGGAGTGTTCCTCCCTCTGCTATATTTCGGAAGAGTTTGAGAAGGATAGGTGTTAGCTCTTCTCTGAATGTTTGATAGAATTCGCCTGTGAAGCCATCTGGTCCTGGGCTTTTGTTTGTTGGAAGATTTTTAATCACAGTTTCAATTTCAGTGTTTGTGACTGGTCTGTTCATATTTTCTATTTCTTCCTGATTCAGTCTTGGTAGTTTGTGCATTTCTAAGAATTTGTCCATTTCTTCCAGGTTGTCCATTTTATTGGCATAGAGTTGCTTGTAGTGATCCCTCATGATCCTTTGTGTTTCTGCAGTGTCAGGTGTTGCTTCTCCTTTTTCATTTCTGATTCTATTGATTCGAGTCTTCTCCCTTTTTTTCTTGATGAGTCTGGCTAATGGTTTATCAGTTTTATCTTCTGAAAGAACCAGCTTTTAGTTTTATTGATCTTTGCTATTGTTTCCTTCATTTCTTTTTCATTTATTTCTGATCTGATTTTTATGATTTCTTTCCTTCTGCTAACTCTGGGGTTTTTTTCTTCTTCTTTCTCTAATTGCTTTAGGTGTATACATGTTTTTTATATCTCTTTTTTTGTTAATCTCTTTATAGAAAGCAGAAACCAGTTTTCATTTACCTGTATGGCCAATACTATATTTGAAGTTTTTAGTAAATATGAGGTAGTGACTTTCAAAGTATAAGTTCCAGTTTTCATAAAATAATGGTTTCCCTCTAACGTAAACTTGAGGACAAGCTGTGAAGAATTCCCTCTATGTGTCTAAGAGTCAGAAAGCCAGTCTCTGTGAATTGGGGACTAGAGAAGGTGAAATTTAAATTATGGAGGAGAATTGTCTCTCCAGCTTTAGATTATCATTTATCTGGTAGGCATAAATTTATTCTTTTAAACCACATAGTATACTTTCATTTATTTATTCAACAGATATTAATATATGCAAAGCACCAAGGTAGATATTTGGCAAAGTAAATATAAAATATAGAAAATCTATTTTTTAGATTTCTAGTCATATAATCTTAGCAGTCAAAAGATATAAATAATGAAATAGTTGGTAGTTACACAAAAGCGTATGTAATTGCTTAAGAAATAGAATGGAAACTATTGATATGATTCTAGAGTCCACCTTCCCAGCTTGTTTCCTGGTGCTGGCCTCTAATATTACTGAAATACCTTTCGTTTTTCAGCCTGCCATCCTCTTATTTATATATGCCAATTACTTTTTATATGCTTTTTCTTCCTCTGTGATACTTTCTTTAAAATTCTTTACTCTTATCTGTCCACTAATCTGATTTTCTTCTTTTCAAATCATTTCTCTATGCTTTCTGAAAGACTCCTTCTTCTAGCACACATTGTGTGAACCTCTAATAGTGTTTAACTCTATTAACTGTAACAGTGGTTATAGCTATAACAATAACTAATGTTCATTGAGCTCTCACTATGTTCTGGTCCTATGCTGTTCAAGCATCATTATGTATAACCATAAAACCATTATGAGGCACATTCTTCATTCACATGAGGCAAATGAGGTTTAGTGAGGTTAAGTAATTTGTTCAAGTTCCCATAGATGGTAAGGATTCAAAACCATAAAGTGTCTCATTCCAAAACCCATAATCATAAACACTACTCCATATTGTCTTCAAAGACAGCACAAACAATAAACAGTTCTGCTTTTTTATTTTTATTTTTTCCTTAATGAAATTCTTCCTTGGATTTTTGTTTTTAGCCATGCCACACAGCTTGTATGATCTTATTTCCCAGACTAGGGATTGAACCCACACCCTCAGCAGTGAAAGCATGGAGTCCTAACCACTGGACTGCCAGGGAATTCTCAACAGTTCTACTTTCTTATTGTACTTTTAACCCCCCAAAGATAGAAACTATGTCATTTCACGTTTTAGAAGTGCCTCATTCAGGGCCTGCCACATAGTAGATGATCATCAGTACTGAATTGTGATTAAGTAAATGTATCAAATAATACACAGTAGAGGGATCACTACAGGATGGACTAAAGAAAGTCTTATAGAGAAGATGAGAGTAAACTGAGCACTGAAATATATACATGGACCAAAGAGAGATTAACCCTGTAGATTATCTGGGAGGGTAACAAGAGAATCATGGGCAAATTCTTAGAGTTATGGCAATAGTCAGGGAAAAGTTGAAAAGGTTTCCCATTACCATGAGAAACAGGCAATGTTTTATATGTATATATATACACACACACATATATATAATATATAATGATATAATCTTGTTCGTGACTATTATTTAACATTGTTCTGAAGATAGGTGCCAATGTAATTCGATAAGGTAAAGGAATATTTGAAACGGAAAGGTAAAATTATCATTATTTACCAATGAAATAATTGTTTACATATAACTGAAGACAGTTATTTGAAAATAATAGCAACAAAATCGAATTGAATTAATATGGCAATTTAAATATTAATGTACAGAAATAATTTAATTGCCTCTTATATTTCAATAAATACTATTTGGAAGATATACTGGAAGTAAATACCACATTGAAAATAGCACCAAAAATAATACAGTACTTCAACTGTATGTGAAATATACAAGATAATGTAAAGAAAATTTGATTTCTGTGGTACACAAAAGAAATCTTGAAAAAATGGAATAGTAGACCATAACCCTGGTCAAGAAGAATCAGTTTCATAAAGATGTTAAATTTCTCCAAGTTAATCTATAAATTGATTTCATTTCAATAATGTTAATCTTTTTTAAAAGAATTATAACAGATGATTTGTAGCACTTAGGAGATGATGCACCAGTAAGAAAAGACAGGAAACTTTTGGTAAAGAAGAATAATAAGGTACTAGTCCTATCAGATATTAAAACATGTAAAACTACAGCAATTAAAGGGATGCTATTCTAACATATATTGAAATATATTGTAAAGCCACAGAAATTAAGGTTTGGTACCGGTGCATGTACAGTCAGTCAATCAGATGAATGAACAAAATGAAAATCAAGTAGCAGATCCAAATATGCAGAAATATTCAATATGTAATAAAGGTAGCATTTGTAGTCAGTGGGCAAAGCTACATTATCTAGTAAATAATTTGGGATGTCCTGTAATCATCTAGAAAAAGGAAAGTTGCATCTCTCCTTTATCATGTTCTATACCAAAATCAACTCCACAGAGAAGGCAAAACATGATGCCATAGAAGAGCTGTAATAAAACGTATAAAATTTCGAAAAATATCTCAAGATAGAAAAGATCTTTCTAATAATATCACATACGTGAAGAAATAAGGTGTAATAAATATTAAGACATACAAATAGAACGATCTCCACTTGTAATAATAACATTAGCAAACAAACTTCCAGAAAATACTGATCAAACTGAAAAAAAAAAGTTCTTCAGTGTGTATGTTTAGCTACCATCTGTGGGGAAGAAAAAAGAGAAGAAAAATATATGTATTACTGGATGAAAACAAAAGAAAAGAGGTAGCAGTTGTTGACTCTGGAGGAAAGAATGTATTTCTCTTGGGCAAGAATAGGAATGAAATACACTTTTCTGGGCTTCCCTGGTGGCGCAGTGGTTGAGAGTCCGCCTGGCAAGGCAGGGAATACGGGTTCGTGCCCCGGTCCGGGAGGATCCCACATGCCGCGGAGCGGCTGGGCCCGGTGAGCCATGGCCGCTGAGCCTAAGTGTCCGGAGCCTGTGCTCCGCAGCGGGAGAGGCCACGACAGTGAGAGGCCCGTTTACCGAAAAAGAAAAAAAAAAAAAAAACAACACTTTTCTCTCTCTATCTGTATATATATCCTTTTGCATATTCTAAGTTGGGCACTATGTCTATATTTTATCTTTGCATAAGAAATTATGCATACAAGCTACTTAGTTGTAATACATAAAAATGTTAGTGTGTATTTTGTGACAAATCTGTAGAGGAAAATGAAATCATTTGGCTTTCTTTTATACTTTCTGCTTTTTTGTCTTTTTCCATGGAAAGATCCTACTTATTTTTAAATAATAGTTTCAAAATAATAGTTTATAAACAGTGACTCGTATTTCCAAATCTGGTTTCTCATTTAAAAAATATGGAGGTGATAACAGGCAGCACAATTTAGTAAAAGGAACGTTGAATCACTCTTCTTCATCTGTAAAATGGGGTAATAATATATGCCTTGAGGATTAAGGAAAAAATTGTTGTTAAGGTATTTAGTAAAGTATAAATTTTGAACATCTGTATTTTTCTTTAATCATTTTTAATTTCTGTGTAGGTTAGCACTCCCACAGAGCCATTTTTGATACTTAGCTAACACCATCTGTGATTGCTTCACACTTACTGATAGCCTCCAATATGCAGGCCTATTCTAGGAACTGATGAAATATTAACCGTCCTCAGACTTCTTGGGAAGTGATACCAGTAGAGGTGTTGTGGAACTAAAGAGGAGGGACATAGAGGAGTATGCACCTCATTTAGCCACAGGGAGTCAGGAGACACTTCACTGAGGAGTGGACAGCTTAGGCTGTATCTTAAAACTGGAGTATAACTTAAAGAAAATAAGGAATGAGATTTGCATGAATTTGAGATTTCAAGTAGCACAGCATGTAGTTGGAGTGAAGCAGGCATACAGAAATGTCGTGAGAATTGCAGATTAAAAATTGTGGGACCACAAGCACTGTATCTCATGCTAAAGATACTGAGTTTAAATTCTGAAAGACTAAAAACATAACTACATTGTCAGATTGGAATGTTCAAAGTCACTCAGAAACTGTCAGTTTAGACAAGATGGAGTGGATCTATTTCTTTCTGCTCCTCTCTTGCAAGTACAACTGTAAACTCTGGAAATTAATGCCCGAAGTAAGAAGAGGGAAATTCTGAAAGGGGGTAAGAAGGAGGAAAATTGGTTTGATATCCTAGAACTGGAGGAATGGCACAGCGAAGTGGCATCTTACACTTTCTCACCCAGCAGCAAGACGTTACTCAGACCCAAATTTTCCTTGACCCCAACCTAGCAACAGAAAGCAAGCCAGGTAGATGTATGTCTCCTTTGGATTGAACAAGAGTCCCTAGGAAAGCACATGGCATGCTCTGTACCACTGCAGGGGAAGCACATTTCTTCTCTGCAGCATCTGAGACTTCCCTCTCCATTGGATGGATACAGGGTGGCCAGGTGGCCCCCACCAGGGGGATCCCACCACATCACCTAGTCCAACCCTTGTACCCTCTTTGTCTATGCAGGCTTGAGACTCCCTTACCCCATAAGGAAATATCATGTCACAGGCAAGAGAAAATCCATCAAAACAGTTGTTCCTTTGACCTTGAGACCTCTTGTCCCCACCCAAACACATCATGGATGCCTAGAGAGACATATAGCAGAGACCCTGTCACAACCAGCACACACCCTGAGAAGTGCTTTCTTTCCCACCCTGGCAGGGAGATTCTGCCTCAGCAAGTGCTTGGCTCAGAAATCATCTTCCTGACTGCAGGCCTGAGATCTTCCACCACCAAGAAACACCCAGTGACTGGGCCTGGGAAACATCTTTTGCCTTTGCAGGCACTACCAGCAAGGACAGGAACACCAAACAAACCACAAAGACCAAAATAACACTGCAAATGCTCTTAAAATTAAACTGTCATTGAGACCACAGCCTCAAAATGTAAGCAAAGATCTGTGCACTAAACAAAACCTAGAGGTGACTTCCTTCTCAAGTGAAAGATTTATACAGATTGCAGGGTTTGTTTGTTTGGTTTTAGCATAGTAAACAAAATACCCAAGATGCCGTCATAAATCACCCATTGTATCAAGAACCAGGAAAATCACAATTTAAATGAGAAAAGACAATCAATGGATGCCAACATGAATAAGATGTTGGAATTATCTGACCAGGATTTTGAAACAGCTGTCATGAAAATGCTAGAATAGTGTATTGCAAATTGTCTTAGAATGGAAATTGTAGAAATGGAAAATACAATACCAGAAATTTATGGGGAAAACAAAAAAACTTGGATATGTTCAACAGTAGAGTAGAGATAGCAGAGAATAGAATTAGTCAGCTAGAGAGCAGACCAATAAAATTAATCTGAAAAGTGGAGATAAAATAGACTTTAAAAAAAAGAAAGAAAATTAATAACCATGGATACCTGTAGGACAATAACAGAAGATCCAACATTCATATCTTGGGAGTTCCAGAGGGAAAGGAGAAAAAGTAGAGTTGAAAGAATATTCAAAAAGGTAATGGCTAGAAACTTTTTAAATTTTGGAAAGACAGAAATATACACATCTGAGAAGCTGGGAGAACCCCAAACAGAATAAACTGAAAGACATTATAAACTCTTGAAAGCAGCCAGAAAAAAATTATGCACTATTTATAGGGGAACACCTATTAGAATGACAGCAAACTTCTCATCTGAAATCATTGAGGCCAGGTGGAAGTATTGAGGCACGTTTCAAGAGCCAATAGAAAAAAAAGGTCAGCTGCAATTTCTGTATCTGGTGAAACAACTTCAGGAATGAAGGGGAAATAAAAATATTCTCAGATGAAGGAAAACTAAAGGAATATGTCACTAACAGACCTACAGTTAAAGGTTTGTTAAGTGAACGTCTTCAAATAGAAAGGAAAGGGTTAAAGAAAGAATCTTGGAGCATCAGGAAGGAAGAAAGAACAACAGAAAGAGCAGAGATATGGGTATATATAATAGACTATCCTTTTCTTCATGAGCTTTACAAATCACATTTAATAACCAAGACAGAAATATTTACACCATGTAATTCTTAAGACAATTCTATTTAAAGGGGGAAAGGTAAAGTGTCCTAAATGGAATTGAGATTTCCACATTTCACTTGAAGCAGTGAAACATTAATACCAATAGCTGGTTTTAAGTCACATGTGTATATTGTAACACCTTGAGCAACCACCATAGAAATTATACAAAAAGATATATTCAAAAACACTGTAAGATGTAATCATAAAAAATGTTGGTTACCACAGAGAAACAAAAAATGAGAAACAGAGGAACAAGAAACAAAAGAAACAAAACAAATAATGAGATGGCAGATTTAAACCCCAATATATCAATAATTATCTTAAACATAAGTGGTCTAAATACATCAATTAAATGATAACAGTTGACAGAATGGATAACAAAACATGACCCAAGTACATGCTCTCTATAAGACACTCACGTCAAACATAATGGCATAGGTTGGTTGAAAGGAAAAACATGAATAAAGATATACTATGCAAACATTAATATAAAAAATTAGGAGTGACTCTATTAATATCTCATAAAACTTACTACAGAACAAAGAAAATTAGCACAGAAAAAGAGGAACGTCACATATCATAAAAGAATTAATCTGCCCAGAAGACTTAATCCTAAACAGTAGAGCCTTGATATACATGAGGCAAAACTGATATAGCAGAAAGAAGAAATAGGAAAACCCATAATTATATTTTGAAACTCCAGCATCACTCTTATTAGCAACTGATAGAACTACAACACAGAAAATCAGCAAGGATATAGATCTGAAAAACACAATCAACCAACAGGTTTTATTTACTATTTATAGGGCACTCTACCCTACAATACCAGAATACTTCTTTTTCCCCTCAAGTGCTATGGAACAATCACCAAAATAACCAAATTTTGGATCATAAAACAAACCTGAACAAATCTAAATCTAAATATCTTGGTTGTGATATTGCAATATAGTCTGAAAAAATATTACACTGGGGGGAATTGTTTAATTTACATGGAGTTGGTATATCTAGAGAAAAATATCTCACCCAATTAGGAAGAAAACTGCCTGAAATGCATCAAAATGAAAGTGATTTTGATTTTTTTTAATATCTCTATGTTCAAAATTCAATACAAAGCTACAGTAATGAAGACAGTGTGGTGTTGTCAGAATAATAGACAACTAGATTAATGGAACAGAATAGAGATCCCAGAAATAGACCCACATAAAAATACCCTATTGATCTTTAACAAAGAAACAAAGACAGTACAATGGAGAAGAGATAATCTTTTCAACAAATGGTGCTGGAGCAACTGGACATACACATACAAAAAGTAAATCTAGACACAGATCTTACCCCCTTACAAAAATTAACTCAAAATGGATCACACACCCAAATGTAAAACACAAATATAAAACTCCTTGAATGAGTATATTTTAAAAATGGGCAAAACCCTGAGCAGATACTGTAACAAATAAAAGTATACAAATGGCAAGTAAGCATATGAAAATATGTTCAACATCATCATCATCAGGGAAATGCAAATTAAAACATCAATGAAATATAATTACACATCTATTAGAATGGCCAAAATTCAGAACACTGACAACACTAGATGCCGATGAGAATGTGGAGCAACAGGAACTGTCATTCATTGCTGGTGTGAATACAAAATGGTACAGCCACTTAGGGAGACAGTTTGGCAGTTTCTTACAAAACTAAACATACTGCTACCATATGGTCTATGCTCCTAGGAAATGAAAGCACATTCACATAAACACTTGTGCATCGATGTTTATGGTAGCTTTATTCATAATTGCCAAAATTTGGAAGCAACCAAGATGTCCTTCAGTAGGTGAATGGATAAACTGTGGTACATTCAGGAAATGGAATATTATTCAATACTAAAAAGAAATGAGCTGTCAAGCCATGAAAAGACATGGAGAAAACTTAAATGCATGTTACCACCTGAAAGAAACCAATCTGAAAGGCTATATTCTATATAATTCCAAATATGTGACATTCTAGAAAAGGTGAAACTATGGAGATAGTAAAAAGATCAGCGGTCGCCAGGAGGGATTAATTGGGCAAAGACGATCTTTAGAGCAGTAAAATTACTCTGTGTGTTACTATAATGATGGATACATGTTATTATACATTTGTCCAAATCCTAGACTGTAGAATGTACAACACCAATAATAAATCCTAATGTAAACTATAGACTTTAGGTGATAATGATGTGTCCATGTAGGTTTATCAGTTACAGTAAGTAAGTATACTGCCTTTGGAGGGTTTGTCAGTTACAGTAAGTATACCGCCTTTGGAGGGTTTGTCAGTTACAGTAAGTAAGTATACTGCCTTTGGAGACCTGTTGTTAACTGGGGAGACTGTGCGTGTATAGCAGTTGGGGATATAAGGGGAAATCTCTGTTATCTTCCTTTCAGTTTTGCTGTGAATCTAAAACTGCTCTAAAAAATAAATTCAAAAAAATGCAATGCAATGGCAATAAAAATACCAATAGATTATTAAAGAGTTAGTATGTTAAAAGTCTCAGCTCTTTATTTGCATATTTGAGGTTTGACATTATTTTTATTGTATTGAAAATATAACTCAACAAATGTGGAAATTACGAACCTATAATTAAGATAAAAAGGATAGATGGGGATAGAAAATTAGCAATAATAAATATTTAATGAAGAAATCATTAAGTATTTAATGAGTCTCAAATTATAGCTTTTAACTGAGAGAAATTTTCAGCTTTATAACATTGTTGAAATTAATAACAGAAGATAATAATCTAGTACATATTTTGGATGTATCAAGGAAATTAAATCAGAAATTTAGTACATAGTTAAATGTGACTTAGGTAGAATTCCTCTTCAATTATTCACTGAAAGATAATATTCTGGATATATCCTGGTACATTCTATTGATTATAATGATTACAAAAATGAATTTTATTAGAGGAATTTTCATGGAGCCAACCTTCTTTAGTGATTTTCTTTCAAGTGATTCTTGATTTCTGAATGATGTTAAACATAGGACAACTTTTATATCTTCAAATTTATATCCAATTAAAAGTATTAATGCCTCTTGTTTGACAGTTCTTGTGCTAGGCGTTGTCACAGATTTTCCCATCCCTTTAAATACTATAACAACCAAGTAATACTTGCCCCCAGAATTTTCCAAATAAAATTTAGATAACTTTAGGTTTTCTTTCTAGCAGGAAGATTCTGTGTCTATTAGAAATTTCACCATATTGCAAATGTTGGCTTTTCTCAGTTTCTTTATTCTTTCCAGTTTGTATCATTGTTGTTGCTTAACCAGAAACAGATTTATCTCTAAATTCAAAGCCTTTTTTCCCCCCTCCGCACCCTATATTACTCTCCCTGGTTCCACTATTTCATTCTTTCTAGGCAATCTCATTAACTCTGCTAAAAGAAGGAGAACCTCAAATAGTTTATTTTTCTAAGATCACACACCCAGTTAAGGGAGACTGAAGATTTCTGGACAAGAACCAATTCTCTATCTACTATATTCAGCTGTGTCTATAAAAAGAAATACTCTTTTAAAAGAACACATATGCCTATAAATTCTTTCCGTGGGACAATGGAATGCATCATTCCCATTTACTAAATAGATGCATTTCCTAAAAGGAACAGGCTAACAAACTAGAGAAAGAAAGATCATCCAGGTGATGGTTTAATTTAAATTATTTAATCCACATTGTTATATTGCTGGCACAGATATTTATTTACTTGTGACATGTAATTCATAATAATTATTTTGCTTAGTTCTCATAATCCTGCATTATCTGTAATGAACTATGAGTTATTTCCCCCTATTTTCCGATGAGGAAAGGCAGGTTTCAGTGAGCATAAATAACCTGTTGAATTTCTCACACACTCCACTAAGTGCTGAAACTGAGATGGGGAGGTATGTGTTAAGGCTGTAGAGTCTGTTTTCTTTCCACTACTCTGTGGCCATGTGGTAGAGAATATGCACAAATATCCTTTTTACAGTGTGATTATATATTTTGCAACATTATTGAAAGAGAAATCACCTTGGTTCTTGGCATCTGTTCAGATGCTGATTTAATGTCACTTGTGGTGGAATTTACTAACTTCTGCACTTGCTGAACCAATTCGATAGAAAACGTTTCCAAGGACCTTATGGGTGCCAAAGGGCTATTGTGAATTATTGTAAATATAAATTACCCCTTGTTAGGATGCAAAGATTACTTTCACGTTAGAAATAGTCAAATGTGAATTGGCTTATTTGGGGGGCATTGGTGACAAGCCCACTGTCTTAACTGGCCATTTACAAATCATTATATTTTGAAGTTTTAACTATGTTATTTGATTTATTTTACATCATATGTCTTTATCAAGAGTACATAATTCATAAGAACATTTCTGTATTTATTCTGACAAAGTACTCTGTTTCCTTCAATAAAATGAACAGTTTGTACAACTTAAAGTATATAGAAGATAACATATGCATCTATTCTGTATTTGGAATTTTTTAGTATTTGTGTAGCTATACTATTTTATAACTTCTAGCATTTTAAGACTGACAACATTTTTTCTATCCCACAACTCATATGTAGGGTTGAATTTTCCTTTTAAGAATGAATTATTTATTCATTCACTAATTATTAATATTAAGAACTAATTGTACTTAATGTAATTGCAATGTTTGCAGTTATTTTAAATTGAGAAATATTGAGATATTGTATTTATAAAATTTTCTGAAGTGGATAACTGTATGAGTTTTATATGAAAAATTAATCTCTATAGTTTATAGTGTAGTGATTAAGAGCTAGTGTTTGGGAATCAGACTGCCATGCCTTAAACATTTATTAGCTATGTGATTTTGGAATGTCAGGTTAAAATATCTAAGCCTGAGTTTCTTCATCTTCAAAATCAAGATGATAATACGAACCTCATAGATTTGAAGCAAGGACTGAATGAGATAATCAGTTTATAACCTACAGGCAAGACAATAAACTTTACTTATTGTTTTTGATTTGTCCTTTTTTTTTTAACGTCTTTATTGGAGTATAATTGCCTTACATTGTTGTGTTAGTTTCTGCTGTATAACAAAATGAATCAGCTATACGTATACTTATATCCCCATATCCCCTCCCTCTTGTGTCTCCCTCCCACCTTCTAGGTGGTCACAAAGCACCGAGCTGATCTCCCTGTGCTCTACTATCTTTGCTTTTTTTGGATTTGAGTATAATTAACTCATCTATTTATCCAGTACAGATATCCTATACATCCATGCATTAAATATATTTTTTTCATTTCTGTAATAATTTCTGGTAATATTTTAGAAGAGAAACTAGTATTTAATCTGCCAGACAAGATAATTAAATCTATGGTATTAGCACTATAACTTTCAGAGGTTTTCTATATTACAAGGTTTTGAAATTTCAGGGAATTTAAGGCAGACATAAAGTGAGCTTATCTTAATAAGTTCATATAGAAATAGACCTGCAGAAAGCATTCTGATCAATCAATTCTATTTGGAAGATTCAAGGAGGTTATACAATTACTTTCTAAGGGCCTAGTAAAAGTGGTGAGGTCTACCTTTTTTAAATCAATAGTGAATGATTAGAGAACTTACGGTTTTTTTGCCTTTTTATCATCCAAACTTTATTCAATTGCAGGATAAATTTATTCAGTTGCAGAATATCAGTGCTATATTGAAAACAAATACGTAAAATATTACTTAATAATCACCTCTGAGATAATTTTTTTAAATTATTTTATGTATTATTATATGGTACCCCATCACCTATCAAAGGAACTTGGCTTCAGTATTTTGTACTGTTAGTCTCACTGTGGTCCACTTGATGGCAGTATCATACTTGGTAAAGTCACATATCGGGTGATTTTTATACTTGGTTTCCTGTGTAGGAATAGTGTAAAGTAAGACTTTCTGTTAAAACATAAATTATAAGAGACTTATTTTCTGCTAATACCTAAGTGGTATAATTCAGAAGTGTCTTGTGAAGGAACCAAACTGGAACATAGTAAAATTGTTGCATGTCAGAGAAGAGGTACTCCTGAGAAAACAAGAAATTGAGGTTTTCCAGGATTTAAAATTCATGGCTCTGAAAGATGTTCAGATTTCATCATTTTTTTTTTTTTTAGGAAAATGGACAACTGAAATAAATTAGGGTACAAAATAAGAAATTAATTATCTAATAAATGTATAAAACTGTATTTTTAATAAAAAATTTTTTTCTTCCAGATTTATTGAGTTGTAATCGACATACAGTACTGTAAGTTTAAGGTATACAGCAGAGTAATTTGATTTACATACAGCATAAAATGATTACCCAGTAAATTTAGAGAACATCCATAATCTCATATAGATACAAAATAAAAGAAAAGGAAAAAAATATGTTTTCCTTTTAATGACAACTCTTAGGATTTACTGCCTTAACAAATTTCATATATAATATACTGCAGTGTTTGAAAAGATACATACACCCCAATATTCATAGCAGCACAATTTACAATAGTCAAAACATGGAAGCAACCAACCCACGTCCCCATCAACAGACAATTGGATTAAGAAGATGTAGTACATATACATAGTGAAATATTGTTCAGCCATAAAAAGGAATGAAATACTGTCATTTGCAGCAATGTGGATGGACCTAGAGAATATTATGCTGAGTGAAATAAGTCAGAGAAAGACAAATACTGTATAATATCACTTATATATGGAATCTAAAAAATAATACAAATGAATGTATATGCAAAACAGTAACAGACACAGATACAGAAAACAAACTTGTGGTTACCAAAGGGGAGAGGAAAGGGGGGAGCAATAAAGTAGAGGTATGAGATTAACAGAGACAAACTACTATATGTATACTAGATAGACAACAAGGATATACTGTATAGCATAGAGAGAATTATATCCATTATCTTATAATACCTATAATGAAATATAATTTGCAAAAATACTGAATTGCTATACTGTACCCCTGAAACTAACACAATACTGTAAATCAACTATACTTGAATTTTTTTTTTAAAAAAAGCAGTGTTAATTATATGAATCATATTGAACATTATATCCCTAGTATTTATTTATCTTATAAGTGGAAGTCTATACCTTTTGACCATCTCCATCGTCATACAAAGATATTACATTATTATTGAGTATATGCTCCATACTGTACTGTGACTCACTTATTTTGTAACTGCAAGTTGCACGTCTTCAGCTTTCATCATTCTTAATAGTATTTTCACTTACAGAAAAAGGTAACCAGGGACTGCATTAAAAAAAGATTGCTCATTTATTGATTAGGAGGTCAAGTAACAAGTTTAAGATTTGAGGAATCATGGTGTGTGTCACAAAAAGAATTGATCACTAATGGCAGGATACATGTTTTTGCTTTTGTCTGACTGATATGATTTAACAGGTCAGCTCCTTCACTAGCAATGAAGAGTAAAATGGCATTTCCTGCTTCTCAACTTTTAAAGCTTTATTGAAAGTGAGTCTTGAATAATGATACATAAAATATTTTGATCATAAAGAGAAAAATTTACCCTGTCCTTGGCATTAAAAACTGTTACTCCAACAATTAAATCAACCTTCTATAAAGTACTTCAAAAAATACAAATGGAGTCTTTGGGAATCATCTGATTTTAAAACCTATCAGTAGAACCTTGGTGAGATATCTCAGTTCTTAGCTAAAGCTTAATTGTTAGCAAAGAAAACCCCCCAAATTTTCTTATAAAATGATAACATTTTGACAAAAGATGTTTGAAAATAAATGTAAATAATACAATATGTCAGATAGTCACTTCAATATGGAAATTTTGTTTTCTGAATATTCTGTTTACTTTTACACATTTACATTATCTCAGCTTGAGTTTTAGTTTTAAAATAAAATGTTTTAGTTTAGATAAAGCACAGGGAAATCTACTCAATACTCTGTAATGACCTATATGGGAAAAGAATCTAAAAGAGTGGATATATGTCTATGTATAACCGATTCACTTTGCTGTACACCTGAAACTAACACAACATTGTAAGTCAACTATGCTCCAATAAAAGCTAAATAAAAAAAAAAAGGCAAAAAACGTTGCAAACAAAAAAACCCAAAAGTATGTATTCTGTGTAGTCAAAGTACTTCTGTCTTGGGTTGGGTCACCCTCCACCACAAATAACTAGCTGTAAGACTTTGGCCAGATTATTTAACCACACTTTTCTCACCTGAAATTTTAAATTATTGATGTTATTTAATACATGGAAAGTTCTTATAGACAGTACCTGATACCAAATAGTTTTCAATAAATTTTAGTTATTTTATCTTTTCTAATAATTTGAAAATAAGGTATTCAGTACTTGAGAAATATTTGTGGACTAGTACATTTAAAAATATATCTTAAACTTTTGCAGGAAAAAAAAATTGATATTTTATGTTGATCTTCATTGCCTAATTCATCGTATTTACAATATATGAATTGTATTATTAAAATAAAGGATACTTGATGTTTTAGGCAGAAAATTACATTGGAAGAGAAATAAATTTGAAGGTTTTATAACTGAAAATAAAATTTTAGAAGAACATCTATAATTTCAGCTAATGAGTTGAAAACATGACAGAGGCATTATTCTCAACTATTGGTTGGGATGCAGGTATAAGTACTTAATTAAAATGATAATCAACAAATATTCATTGATTACTTCAAAGGTACTTAGGTCATCATAGCAGATGCCAGGAATTATAAAAGATCACTTCATCTATTAGATACTCAAAAAAAGTTGGAGATATTTCTCTAAAATTCATGAGAAGAGTGTTAAATAAAATGTAATGACAGTAATTTGGTATCACATGACATCATGTGTTTGATTGCCCAATGAGCATTATAAGGCAAGATGCATTATTAATTGAGAGAGAAGAAACATGCCTGAATACTGCTGAAAAGGATTAATGGAAGATACTATATTTTAATTGAGCCTTGAATGGTGAGATTTGAATTTCAGTAACAGAAAGAAGACCATCCAGGTAGAGGAAATGATGTGAATAGTCATTAGTTCACATTACTCAAAAGGGGGAATAATGCTCATTAAACAATTTTGAATAAAAATATAATGTGTGAAAATGCTTTAAAAATTGTAAACCACTATAAAAACTAGTTATCATTGTATACATCATTAATTTCTATTGAAGATATTTATTTCTTTGCTAGAGCTAGTAGTTTATATTTATTGAGCACATAACCTCTAGAGAACTTGGGACTATGCTGGTTTGTAGCTTATGATCAGTCTCCAACTAAAGTTTTGTGGTAGATAAATTGTGCACTTAGATAATCAAAAAGCATATACATGTAAGGCATATGTTTGTTCTATAAAGCAGCAATCTTGGAAATGTAGAGGTCTTATCATTCTTTTCTGGTCTTTTGTCTGGTGAGGCCCAGGAGTCTGTTCAGCAGAAAGGGGCTCTTCATGGTTGTGTTTCTGTCAGTAACCACCCATCCCTACCTGATAATGGTCAATATAATGCATATAAATTACCATACAAGAAAAATTGTATTCCTTCAGATGTAAATTATGTGCATTTTCAATGCAGTACTCAATACTAAAAGCTGATTGATTTTATTTACAGTACTCTACTTTTATCATAGTATTTTCGTTTACTCTGAGACCATAAACAAGAAAAAAAGAATGATTTTTACTATGTTAATTTATATAACTCTACGTATCAGTACATCCATAGTTCAAATCTCAACATAGTTAGAATCTAAGTTTCTTAAAATAAATCAAATGCAGTTTTCCTACAACATGAAAATCTATACTTTTTATTCCCAAAGACAGGCACTCTTCAGACATACACAACTTTCTCTAAAGTAGTAGGGAAATATATTATCATAGTAGTTAAAAATAAACTATTAAAATTTTGGTTTTAAATTCTGGCTTTGGCATTTTGGGACATATGACACAATTCAGACTCTACATAATGCTCTACATTATCTAGCTTAAATAAATTTACAACATTTTCTTCTATTTGTCCGCTTTGTCTGTTTCTCTAGGAACTTTGAATTAACTCCAAATAGGAAAAGACAGCTTATGCCTCAAGGTAAATTTAGAATAAACTCTTAATCAGTATTGTGATAGGCCTGGAGGCTGTTGGGAGATACTTCATGGATCTTTTCTGTTTCTTGTGAGCAGAGACACTGTCTGCCTCTGATTTCAGGTTACCTCTTCAAGGATATCTGTAGAGTGAACATTCTGTCTCAGAAGATATATTTAGTGTCTCTCTCCTGAACAAAAAGCAGATTTGTTTACTCCCCAGTGTAATAATGTTTCCCTCTGAGGCAAACTTTAGGCAGGCTTACTTTCCACTTTAAAAGATTCAAGGTTGCTAATCTCAGTTTTCCTCTCTTGTTGTACACCCCTACTGCATGTGCAGGCATCATCTGGCCGTCTCTGTGTCACCCTGTGAGAATTAGGACTCAGAACTCATGCACATGTTGACACTTCTAACAACTATTGTCATGAATAATAAAGTCCTTTGTTTCTGACGCAGGGATCTTGTGTCTTACGTCAGCATTCATTAAACTAAATTTTGGTCAGGTAATACCAGCACATGTAGTAAAGTGTTAGATCCCTCACAGTTTTTGACGGGGATTAGGGGAATGGTGGGAGTATTAGTGAAAAACTACTCAGTATGCCAAAATGGCACACAAAAGGTGTGTAACATAAACTCATCCAGTTAAAATTATATCCACAATTTAAGAAAACATTTAGTGTTTTTCAAACATCACCAAAAATGTATAAATGATGCTAGTAAAATGTTTTATAAGCAGTTAGTACATAGATTGCTTGGTTTAGAGACCCAAGGTCTATGAGTTACTGAAAATGATCACATATTGATCACATAAAATATCACATATCTAGTTCTTTTTTTTTTAATTGGAGTATAATTGCTTTACAATGGTGTGTTAGTTTCTGCTTTATAACAAAGTGAATCAGCTATACATATACATATATCCCCATATCTCTTCCCTCTTGCATCTCCCTCCCTCCCACCCTCCCTATCCCACCCCTCTAGGTGGTCACAAAGCACCGAGCTGATCTCCTTGTAGTATGCAGTTGCTTCCCACTAGCTATCAGTTTTACATTTGGTTGTGTATATTTGTCCACGCCACTCTCTCACTTGGTCCCAGCTTACCCTTCTCCCTCCCCATGTCCTCAAGTCCATTCTCTAGTAGGTCTGTGTCTTTATTCCTGTCTTATCCCTAGGTTCTTCATGACCATTTTTTTTTTTAGATTCTGTATATATGTGTTAGCATACGGTATTTGTTTTTCTCTTTCTTACTTCACTCTGTATGACAGACTCTAGGTCCATCCACCTCACTACAGATAACTCAATTCCATTTCTTTTTATGGCTGAGTAATATTCTATTGTATATATGTGCCACATCTTCTTTATCCATTCATCCGATGATGGACACTTAGGTTGCTTCCATGTCCTGGCAATGAACATTGTGGTACATGACTCTTTTTGAATTACGGTTTTCTCAGGGTATATGCCCAGTAGTGGGATTGCTGGGTAGTATGGTAGTTCTATTTTTAGTTTTTTAAGGAACCTCCATACTGTTCTCCATAGTGACTGTATCAATTTACATTCCCACCAACAGTGCAGGAAGGTTCCCTTTTCTCCACACCCTCTCCAGTATTTATTGTTTGTAGATATTTTGCTGATGGCCATTCTGACTGGTGTGAGATGATATCTCATTGTACTTTTGATTTGCATTTCTCTAATGATTGATGATGTTGAACATTTCTTTCATGTGTTTGTTGGCAAGTCTTCTGCCCATTTTCGGATTGGGTTGTTTGTTTTTTTGATATTGAGCTGCATGAGCTGCTTGTAAATTTTGGAGATTAATACTTTGTCAGTTGCTTTGTTTGCAAATATTTTCTCCCATTCTGAGGGATGTCTTTTCGTCTTCTTTATGGTTTCCTTTGCTGTGCAAAAGCTTTTAAGTTTCATTAGGTCCCATTTGTTTATTTTTGTTTTTATTTCCATTTCTCTAGGAGGTGGGTCATAAAGGATCTTGCTGTGATTTATGTCATAGAGTGTTCTGCCTATGTTTTCCTCTAAGAGTTTGGTAGTGTCTGGCCTTACATTTAGGTCTTCAATCCATTTTGAGTTTATTTTTGTGTATGATGTTAGGGGGTGTTCTAATTTCATTCTTTTACATGGAGCTGTCCAGTTTTCCCAGCACCATTTATTGAAGAGGCTGTCTTTTCTCCATTGTATATTCTTGCCTCCTTTAACAAAGATAAGGTGACCATATGTGCATGGGTTTATCTCTGGGCTTTCTATACTGTTCCATTGATGCATATTTCTGTTTTTGTCCAAGTACCATACTGTCTTGATTACTGTAGCTTTGTAGTATAGTCTGAAGTCAAGGAGCCTGATTCCTCCAGCTCTCTTTTTCTTTCTCAAGATTGCTGTGGCTATTCGGGGTCTTTTATGTTTCCATATAACTTGTGGACTTTTTTGTTCTAGTTCTGTGAAGAATGCCAGTGGTAGTTTGATAGGGATCGCATTGAATCTGTAGATTGCTTTGGGTAGTATAGTCATTTTCACAATGTTCATTCTTCCAATCCAAGAACATGGTATATCTCTCCATCCATTTGTATCATCTTTAATTTCTTTCATCAGTGTCTTATAGTTTTCTGCATACAGGTCTTTTGTCTCCTTAGGTAGGTTTATTCCTAGGTATTTTATTCTTTTTGCTGCAGTGGTAAATGAGAGTGTTTCCTTAAATTCTCTTTCAGATTTTTCATCATTAGTGTGTAGGAAGGCCAGAGATTTCTGTGCATTAATTTTACATCCTGCTACTTTACCAAATTCATTGATTAGCTTTAGTAGTTTTCTGGTAGCATCTTTAGGATTCTCTATGTATAGTATCATGTCATCTGCAAACAGCGACAGCTTTACTTCTTTTCCGATTTGGGTTCCTTTTATTTCTTTCACATATCTACTTCTTAAATCTCTTTTTTTCAGAATATTAGAATGGGACTAAGTTAGGTAGAAAAGAGTTCCCACTATGTGCTTTCTAACAGTTTCCTTCTGTTATCACTGGCTTCTCCACTTTTCCTGCACTGATTCGGTAAGGAGGTCACCACAGTCACAGACATCCCTCTGTTTTTAGTCCTCTGATTGCTTCTCTCTGACTTACCAGGGGCTTTTCATGAAGTAGCAAGGCATCGCTCTATGGGCTGCAATCTGATTACAATGAACCAGGCTTTCTTCTTTTCGCAATAAATATAATGTGACATCAACAGGTGTATACAGGGAATGCCTTCTAATTTGTGTGAGTAAATTAATTTTGTCGATCTGTAGATTTGTAGATTTACCCTAGGAAAATTGCAAATTGAGTAAATATACATTATCATTTGAAGGGAATGTGGATCTCAAATATTTATTTAGCACTTAATATTGCACTAACTATTGCTTTCAAGTGTTAATTCCCTTTTTCACATAATAATTCTATTATCCTTGTTTTACATGTGAGACAGCAGAGGCACTAAGATGATAAATAACTTGCCTCAATAGTAGCCCAGGTAGTATATGACAAAGCTGGGACTCAATATGTGTGAAGGAACATAAAGTTGAAATGGCCTCAGTCCTTGTTTTCCAGTTTAGATTGACAAATTTTAGATTACTTCTCTCCTGCCAATTTCTAATAAGCATTTGTTTTAGTGCTTGGTAATCATTTGATATTGTTATTTCTCTAAATAAACTTACTGTTTATTTAGATATCTTTTATTTGTCTGTTAAATTGTGTGTGTGTGTTTTTTTTTCCTTTTCCTTTTTGTATTGCAAATCCTGAAGGAATACTAATAGACTTCTTGGCTCATAACAGTTGCTCCGTAAATACTTGTTGAGCCTTACCACTGTGGTCCCTAAAGTATACCAGATCTTATAGGGGATTTTTCTTTTGTTTTACGTTTCCTGACTTTTAGTGTACTCTTGCTTTTGAGAATCTTATTCCAAAAAATCACTGCTTACCCAAATACAACTTGACCTGCTAGCTGTGATTTGGTAAATATAGACTTGAAAATCTATGAAAAACAATAAAGAGTGAAATTATTTTATTATTAATATGTGACCTACAATTTCAAACTTAAATTACTTTATAATTTTATTATTCTTATTTAATTGTCTCTAGTTTTGTTTTCCCAACTACTATTGCAGTAGAGCTTTTCTGTAGTGGTCTAATGTCGCTAGCTAGACTGTGGAAGAATTCTCTTTCAAAAACATGTTTATTCTACAAAGAGCTAGGATAATAATTTTTAAAGCAAAATGATTTTGTTGGTCATGTCATATTTAAACTGTTGTGGTATCTCTTGAAAAAACTGCTTAAGGATTCACTTTGGTTTGTTACTTTTTCAAAAGTAGCATTTGTTGCTTTAAAGTTTTTTCCTTGTAACCTTTCTTTCCATGTTGGAAAGCAAGTGAAGGAACAAAAGTAGGAAATCATCTTGCTTCAGTAAATTGGGTTCATAAAGTCTTTCTTTTTCTCTTGTAACATGGTAGGAAAAAGAGCTTTATACCCAAACTAAAAGTAATTTATGTGTGACACCTACATTTTTACTTTTTAATAGACAATGAAATTGACTCCTGGGGATGGAAGGAGGGTGTGGAGAGTAGAAAATGTGAACCTTTTTGAATTATCTGCCTCTTTTCTCCAATGCAGGTCATCTCCCTCTACTCACGTTTTTCACACAAACCCTAATCTTATTTATTGAACTTTAAAAATTGAGCTTTACCATCTTTAGTGAGAGAAATTAGAAAATTGTATGAATTATCAGATAAAATGAAAGGTTGAGAACCACTAAAATAGGTGGTGTTCTGGTATTAGAAGATAGAAGAAATTTACAGTTTAAAAATCATGATATTTGATTTATAAGTTGGTGAAAATATAAGCTATGGAGTAACTTTTGAAGCCAAGTTTTTACTAAAAATCAGCTAGACATTATACAGAGCTTAGTAGTTTTGTATTAGTAGTTTTGTATTTTAAAAGCATTAGTAGTTTTGTATTTTAAATAACATTTTATATTTTAAAAATCCATCTAATTTTACTTTAAATTTCATTTTTTATTACTAACTACTCAGCCCTAACTCATGATGTGGGAAGTATTAGTATTTTATGCCTACCAGATTGGTTGCTGTATAGAAAATGGTCAATGTGAAGATTATTGGGTATAAAGATTATTGGGTATTATTGGGTATAAAACTCTTTTTCCTACCATGTTACAAGAGAAAAAGAGAGACTTTATGAACCCAATTTACTGAAGCAAGATCATTTCCTACTTTGGTTCCTTCACTTGCTTTCCAACATGGAAAGAAAGGTTACAAGGAGAAAGTCAAGTTATTGGCTAAAAATGAGAATATCTCCAACTTGGAATTTACACTGAGAAGAAAAAAAGAATCTTAAAGGTCAAAATGAAATTTTGAAAATATCAAAAAATGTTTAAAAAATTAAAAGAAAAGATTAAGGTATTTACACATACATACATCTTAAAATATTCGCACAGGTCTTGCTCCATGAGTTCTCTTTTTTTATTATCATGGGACATAGAGCAAAGAATCACAGAAGTGTTAAAATAGATTTTAAGAAGGGTGGGAATTGGAAAGCAGACTAGAGGAGAAAGAGGGGAAATAAAATAAGGTAATTGGTAAAGAAAAGGTTGGTGTTAAAACGATGGTGAAACTGGGACACAATTAAAAATAATTTGAATGCAAACTGTTGGCATATAGATTGCTTTTCCCTCTACTCCCCAAAGTTTAGGTTTTTCTAGTTACGTCTAAAATTTCTTAGAAAAGCAGAACAGGGGAAAGACTTCCCTGAAGACTCCTGTTCTTCAGAGACAACCCTCAGTCTGCAGATCACAGGTGAGGCCAGTCACCTGGCTCTGACAAAGGAGTATGTATGGGAGTGTGTGTGTGTCCTGTATATATATGTGTGCATGTATATATATATGTATGCATATATAGGTATAGGTATGTGTGTATATATTTTTTTTCATATTTTTCTTCCATTTAAGTCTTAATTTCTACTTGAATTAGTCTGTGAAGATTTCAGAGATCATAGTTTAAAGAATTTGTGATTGTTTTTAATTGTTTAAATACATATTTAAATATTCCTACAATGTTCATGGGCCTTGTCATCATCAACTATACTTGTGAGATTATCTTTGCATTAGTTCTCCTTTTAGCATATTAATATGAAATTAAAAATATGTAGAATAATAGTTTCTTACACTCTGCAGTATTTTTATCTCATTTTTTCTTAGTAGTCTTGACCAAAAATTAAATTTCAAAGCCCAAAATCATAAAGCTCAACGTTTCTATAAAGATATAATCAAGAAAGGATTTAAATCTTAGTTACCAGTAAAGCTGTTCAGTATTCATAACCATAGTAACAGTAAGATTTTAAATAATGGTAATATAATATCTATCATGATATTATATTCATGGTGTTATTATTATATATCATTAGCCATTTCTTTTATAAAATTGCAATTCTGTTTCCATGTAAAAAAGAATACTTTCTATTCAGGATCCTTTGTAACAACTTAAGATAAAGATGTCAGTATTTTAATCACTTTGGGATCAATATAATTGTGTATGTTAAACAATGCATTTAAGGTAAGAATTTAATTACTTAGGTTTTTATTATGCCTAGATCAAAGTAAATATCAATGACACGATCTGGGCTTATTCATAAGTTTCATATGTAACAATTTAGCTGAACCAAAAGTGGATATTCTTAGAAACCAACCACATATGGACAACTAGGAGTCTTCTGTGGTAAGATAACTGATTGAAGAGAGATCAGTAAGAATTCCCTTACTACACAATTCAATGAAAGGAATAGATGTCATCAAAATCAAAACAAACAAAACATTCTGTTAACTAATGTTCATACAATACCATGTCTTTAAAATGAAGTTCTTCCAGAAGGGAAAGCAATTATTATGGAAAGAAATGAAAATTCATGCACACTGTTTTGGAAAAATTATATAATACTGATAGAATTGTCAGTATTAAAAAAAAGAACAAGATATAAAAGTACATGAGAAAATGGTAGTTATCTACTACTACAAAATCAAAAAGATGGAGGAAAGGAACAAAGAATGGAATAAACAAACATCCAAAGTACATTCTGGAAGAATGATGACTGTTTCATTCTGGAAAACAAGAACAACAGCAACAACAATAAACAGAAAAAAATTCACAGAAGCACCATACATTTTACTGCAGTGAATAAACACACAGTCTTCATAAGCCAGACTGATGGGGTTGACTGCCAGATCCAGTGTCATTTTTGGCGAGTGATTTAATGGGTATGTTTTTTTCATTTTGTCATATCTAATATGAGGCTAACACTAGCATTTTCCTCCAGGATTTTTTGTAGGAAAATTAAACATTATTACATGAAGAACAGTATCTGGCAGATCACCAGTGCTTATTAAGTTTTAACTAATCATATTTTGTCTCTAGAAAAGCCTAAAGAAAAAAGAACTGAAAGAGAAATGCAAAGGAGAAATTAATTTTAAAATAAGGAATCAAAGATTAAAAAAAAAAAACTCAGAATTTCTGGAGTTAAGAATATAAAATGAGGAAAAAACCCACAAGACCTTTGCAGCATTAATTTTTTAAACATAACAATGAATCTGAAAATTATGTCTGAAAACTGAGTTGATGGTAGAGAGGAAAGTTTCCAGAGACTAGTCCAATTGAAGGCAGAGGGATATATCAGTAACTAAAATTAAAACACTTAGAAAAGACAAACTCAATGTACAGCAGCATTTGAAATGAGCATGATGGGGTCCATGAAGTAAAGGAATGAACACATTCAAACAGAAAAAAAAGTCCTCAGATATTTACTAACATAGAAAATTACTGAAATAAAGGAAAAATAATAGTTTGGATTAAAAGTGTTACACAGTATTTCAGGAAATTTGATACAAAATTATTAACAGAGATTGCCTATAAAATTTCTGAAATTCAAGAATAAAGAAAGAATTCTACAAGTTTTCAGGCATTAATCTCAAGTCTTTTTCAAAGGGGAAACGTTTATAATGGTTCTCAGACTTCTACAAGAGCCTTATAGAATGCCATAAGATAATGAAATAATAGATAGAAAGTTCTGAGGAACAAAAAGTATAATCTGAGAGTTTACAGACAAATAAGTTGTCATTCAAATAGAGGCAGTCGAAGTGCTCAGACAAGTAGAAGCTAAGATAACGCCCATGATCACTTTGAGAAAAAACAAAACAAATGAAATCCTATCAACTAGGATATAAATGGATAAGGTTTTGTTTTTTAAAAAAGGGGAATGGATTAGATTAAAAATATATGTGTGACAATGCCCATGCATGTGTGCCTCTGTGTATGTTTTAAAGCTAATCCATTCTTTTATTGTGTTTATTTTTTAAGCAAATCTTATCTCCCCACATCTTGGTTGATAGGACTTTATTTATCAGAAGGAAATACAGAAGGTGGATATTATAAGCCTGGACAATGTACCAACAATAATAGTAATAATAATAATAAATATAAACTCAAAATTATGAGATAGAGGGGAGAATCCAAAAGGAATATAAATGTAGTTTTCGGTAGACAGACGTGAGTTCACTGCTCCTTGTGAGAGCATGAGAATCACAGCTAACTGCTGAACAATCATCGATAGGAAGGCACTGGTACTCACCAAAAAAGATACCCCACATCCAAATACAAAGGAGAAGCCACAGTGAGATGGTAGGAGGGGTGCAATCACGATAAAATCAAATCCCATAACCTCTGGGTAGGTGACTAACAAACTGGAGAATAATTATACCACAGAAGACCACCCACTGGAGTGAAGGTTCTGAGTCCCATGCCAGGCTTCCCAACCTGGGGGTCCAAGAGGAATCCCAGAGAACTGGACTTTGAAGGCCAGCAGGATTTGATTGCTGAACTTCCATAGGACTGGAGGAAACAGGGACCCCACTTTTGGAGGGCACACACAAAGTCTTGTGTGCACCAGGACCCAAGGGGAAGGAGCAGTGACCCTATAGGAGACTGAACGAGACCTACCTGCTAGTGTTGGAGGGTCTCCTGCAGAGGTGAGGGGCAGCTGTGGCACACCATGGGGACAAGGACACTGGCAGCAGAAGTTCTATGAAGTACTCATTGGCATGAGCCTTCCATTAGCCCTACCAAAGAGCCTGTAGGCTCCAGTGCTGGGGACAAACAACCAACAGGGAGGGAACACAGCCCCACCCATCAGCAGACAAGTGGATTAAAGTTTTACTGAGCTCTGCCCACCAGAGCAACACCTGCCTCTACCCACCACCAGTCCCTCCCATCAGGAAGCTTGCACAAGTCTTTTAGGTAGCCTCATCCACCAGAGGGCAAATAGCAGAAGCAGGAAGAGCTACAGTCCTGCAGCCTGCAGAATGAAAACAACAATCACAGAAAGACAGACAAAGTGAAAAGGCCGAGGGTTATGTCCCAGATGAAGGAACAAGATAAAACTCCAGAAAAACAACTAAATGAAGTGAAGATAGGCAACCTTCCAGAAAAATGTTCAGAATAATGACACTGAAGATGATCCAGGACCTCAGAAAAAGAGACAAAGATTGAGAAGATGAAATGTTTAACAAAGAACTAAATGAAAAATACACTAGAAGGAATCAATAGCAGAATAACTGAGGCAGAAGAACAGATAAGTGACCTGGAAGACAGAATGGTGGAATTCACTGCTGCGGAACAGAATAAAGAAAAAAGAATGAGAAGAAATGAAGACAGCCTAAGAGACCTCTGGGACAACATTAAATGCACCAACATTTGCATTATAGGGGTCCCAGAAGGAGAAGAGAGAGAGAAAGGACATGAGAAAATATTTGAAGAGATTATAGTCAAAAAACTTGCTAACGTGGAAAAGGAAATAATCACCCAAGTCCAGGAAGCACAGAGTCCCAGGCAGGATAAACTCAAGGAGAAACACGCTGAGACACATAGTAATCAAATTGATAAAAATTAAAGACAAAGAAAACTTATTTAAAGCAATGAGGGAAAAAGGATAAATAACATACAAGAGAACTCCCATGAGGTTAAAAGCTGATTTCTCAAGAGGAATTCTGTAAGCCAGAAAGGAGTGGCATGATATATTTAAAGTGATGAAAAGGAAGAACCTACAACCAAGAATACTCTGTCCAGCAAGGCTCTCATTCTGATTTGCCGGAGAAATCAAAAGCATTACAGACAAGCAAAAGCTAAGAGAATTCAGCTCCACCAGACCAGCTTTGCAACAAATGCTAAAGGACCTCCTCTGGTTGAGAAAGAGACTAGCAACTTAAAATAACCTTGTACATATATAGACTGCCATATCAAAACCTCATGGGAACAGCAAACCCAAAAACTACAATACATACACACACAAAGAAGAAAAAGCAACCCAAACACAACACTAAAGATGGTCATCAGGGCTTCCCTGGTGGTGCAGTGGTTGAGAGTCCGCCTGCCGATGCAGGGGACACGGGTTCGTGCTCCAGTCTGGGAAGATCCCACATGCCGCGGAGTGGCTGGGCCCGTGAGCCATGGCCGCTGAGCCTGCGTGTCTGGAGCCTGTGCTCGGCAACAGGAGAGGCCCCAACAGTGAGAGGCCCACGTACCACAAAAAAAACAAAACAAAACAAAGAAACAAAAAAAGATGGTAATCAAACCACAAGAGAAGAGAACAAAAGAGGAAGGAAAGAAAAGGACCTGCTAAAACAAGCCCAAAACAATTAAGAAAATGGCAACAGGAACACACGTATCGATAATTACCTTAAATTTAAATGGATTAAATGCACCAACCAAAAGACACAGACTGGCTGAATGGATACGAAAACAAAGACGCATATATATGCTGTTTACAAGAGTCCCACCTCAGACCTAGGCAAACATAGAGACTGAAAGTGAGGTTATGGAAGAAGGTATTCCATGCAGATGGAAATCAAAAGAAAGCTGGAGTAGCAATACTCATATCAGATAGAATAGACTTAAAAATAAAAACTATTATAAGAGTCAAAGAAGGACACTACATAACAATCAAGGGATCAATCCAAGAAGAAGATACAACAATAGTAAACATATATGCACCCAACATAGGAGAACCTCAATATATAAGGCAAATACTAATAGCCATTAAGGGAGAAATCAACAGTAAACAATAATAGTGGGGTACTACAACACCCCACTTTGGTCAATGGACAAATCATCCAGACAGAAAATCAATAAGGAAACACAGGCCTTAAATGACACTTTAGACCAGATGGACTTAATGGATATTTATAGAGCACTACATCCAAAAGGAGAAGACTACACATTCTTCTCAAGTGCACATGGAACATTCTGCAGGATTGACCACATCCTGGGCCACAAGTAAGCCTCGGTAAATTTCAGAAAATTGAAATCATATCAAGCATCTTTTCCTACCACAATGCTATGAGATTAGAAATAAACTACAAGAAAAAAACTATAAAAATGCAAACACGTGAAGGATAAACAGTTTGCTACTAAACAACCAATGGATCATTGAAGAAATCAAAGAGGAAATCAAAAAATACTTAGAGACAAATGAAAATGAAAGTAAAACGATCAAAAACTTATGGTATACAGCAAAAGAAGTTCTGAGAGGAAAGTTTATAGCAATACAATCTCACCTCAGGAAACAAGAAAAATCTCAAATAAACAACTTAACCTTATGCCTAAAGCAATGAGAGAAAGAAGAATAAACAAAACAGAAGGATAGAGGAAGGAAAGAAGTCATAAAGGTCAGAGCAGAAATAAATGAAATAGAGACAAAGAAGATACTAGCAAAGATCAATGAAACTAAAAGCTGGTTCTTTGAAAAGATAAACAAAATTGATAAACCTTAGCCAGACTTCTTAAGAAAAAAAGGGAGAGGACTCAAATTAATAAAATTAGAAATGAAAAAGAAGATACAGTTGACACCACAGAAATAAGCATATCCTCTAAGATCTGGAAAAAGACAAGGATGCCCACTGTCACCACTTTTATTCAACATAGTTTTGGAAGTCCTAGTTATGGCAATCAGAGAAGAAGAAGAAATAAAAGGAATACAAATTGGAAAAGAAGTTAAAGTGTCACTGTTTGCAAATGACATGATACTATACATAGAAAATCTTAGATGACTTGTGACTTCTGCTGAGAGGGGTTGGGGAGTGCAGCTCAGGGGGGTAAGATCTTGTCACTTTGAGGGGCCTCAGCAGTCATTCAGTCCTTGATTCTGACTTTGCAGCAGGAGCTAGAGGAAGGAGAATGGAGAATGAAGATGACCATTTTCTTTGCAAGTGTTGACTCTGTCTGAGACTCCAGATCTGAGATGCGGCTAATAATAGTTCCTACTTCACAGAGTCAATTTGAGAATTGACTTGAGAAATCCATGTAAAATAGCACAACACTTGGCACTTGCATAACACAGCACAGAGTGATGGAAGGAACTCTGGGTTAAATCCCATTATAGTGAGAAGAGAGAAGGCTCTGGAGACAAACTATCTAGGTTTGAGACCCAGCTCTGCCACTTCCTGGCTGTGTTGACTTGGGACCAGGGAACTCGCTACCTCAGGTTGGGACAGGTAACTTATGAGAATCTTCTCCAAGTTCTTAGAGCCGTGTGGATGACAGGGTCTTCGTGCTCTAGTTGGGTGTCAGGCCTGAGCATCTGAGGTGGGGGAGCTGATTTCAGGGCATTGGTCCACCAGAGACCTCCCAGCTCCACATAATATCAAACAGTGAAACTTCTCCCAGGGATCTCCATCTCAATGCTAACATCCAGCTCCACTCAGTGACCAGCAAGCTACAGTGCTGGATACCCCATGCCAAACCACTAGCAGGACAGGAACACAACCCCACCTATTAGCAGAGAGGCTGCCAAAAATCATAAGGTCACAGACACCCCAAAATATACCACCAGACATGGTCCTGCCCACCAGAAAGACAAGATCCAGCCTCATCCACCAGAACATAGACACCAGTCCCCTCCACCAGGAAGCCTACACAAACTTACTCACTGGGAGCAGACACCAAAATCAACGGGAGCTACGATCCTGCAGCCTGTGAAAAGGAGACCCCAAACACAGTAAGTTAAGCAAAATGAGAAGACAGAGAAATATGGCACAGATGAAGGAGCAAGGTAAAAACCCACCAGACCAAACAAATGAAGAGGAAATAGGCAGTCTACCTGAAAACTAATTCAAAGTAATGATAGTAAAGATGATCCAAGATCTTAGAATAGAGAAAATACAAGAAACGTTTAACAAGGAACTAGAAGAACTAAAGAGCAAACAAACGATGAACAACACAATAAATGAGATTAAAAATTCTCTGGAAGGAATCAATAGCAGAATAACTGAGGCAGAAAAACGGATAAGTGACCTGGAAGATAAAATAGTGGAAATAACTAGCACAGAGCAGAATAAAGAAAAAAGAATGAAAAGAATTGAGGACAGTCTTAGGGACCTCTGGGACAACATTAAATGCACCAACATTCAAATTATAGGGGTCACAGAAGAAGAGAAAAAAAAGGGACAGAGAAAATATTTGAAGAGATTATAGTTGAAAAATTCCCTAATATGGAAAGGAAATAGTCGAGTCCAGGAAGCCCAGAGAGTCCCATACAGGATAAAACCAAGGAGAAACACACCAAGAGACATATTAATCAAGCTCTCAAAAATTAAATACAAATAAAAAATATTAAAAGAAGCAAGGGAAAAGCAACAAGTAACATACAACGGAATCCCCATAATGTTAACAGCTGATCTTTCAGCAGAAACTCTGCAAGCCAGAAGGGAATGGCAGGACATATTTAAAGTGATGAAAGGGAAAAACCTACAACCAAGATTACTCTGCCCAGCAAGGATCTCATTCAGATTCAATGGAGAAATTAAACCTTTACAGACAAGCAAAAGCTAAGAGAATTCAGCACAACCAAACCAGCTTTACAGCAAATGCTAAGGAAACTTCTCTAGGCAGGAAACACAAGAGAAGGAAAAGTCTTACAATAACAAATCCAAAACAATTAAGAAAATGGTAATAGGAGCATACATATTGATAACTACATTAAATGTAAATGGAGTCAATGATCCAACCAAAAGACATAGACTAGCTGGATGGATACAAAAACAAGACCCATATATATGCTGTCTACAAGAGACTCACTTCAGATCTAGGGGCACATACAGACTGAAAGTGAGGGGATGGAAAAAGATATTCCATGCAAATGGCAATCAGAAGAAAACTGGAGTAGCAATTCTCATTATCAGACAAAACAGAGTTTAAAATAAAGACTATTACAAGAGACAAAGAAGGACACTACATAATGATCAAGGGATCAGTCCAAGAAGAAGATATAACAATTGTAAATATTTATGCACCCAACATAGCAGCACCTCAATACATAAGGCAAACGCTAACAGCCATTAAAGGGGAAATCCACAGTAACAAAATAATAGTAGGGGACTTGAACTCCCCACTTTCACCAATGGGCAGATCATCCAAAGTGAAAATAAATAGGGAAATAGAAGGTTTAAATGATACATTAAATGAGATGGACTTAATTGATACTTATAGAACATTTCATCCAGAAACAACAGAATACACTTTCTTCTCAAGTGTTCATGGAACATTCTCCAGGATAGGCCATATCTTGGGTCAAAAATCAAGCATTGGTAAATTTAAGAAGTTTGAAATCATATCAAGTATCTTTTCTGACCACAACACTATGAGACTAGATATCAATTACAGGAAAAACATCTGTAAAAAATACAGACACATGGAGGCTAAACAGTATGGTACTAAATAACCAAGAGATCACTGAAGAAATCAGAGAGGAAATCAGAAAATACCTAGAAACAAATAGCAATGAAAACATGATGACACAAAACCTATGGGATGCAGCGAAAGCAGTTCTAAGAGGGAAGATTATACCAATACAATCCTACATCAAGAAACAAGAAACATCTCAACTAAACAACCTAACCTTACACCTAAAGAAATTAGAGGAAAAAGAACAAAGAAACCCCAAAGTTAGCAGAAGGAAATAAATCATAAAGGTCAGATCAGAAATAAATGAAAAAGACATGAAGGAAACAGTAGCAATGATCAATAAAACTAAAAGCTGGTTCTTTGATAAGATAAACAAAATTGATAAACCATTAGCCAGAGTCATCAAGAAAAAAAGGGAGAAGACTCAGATCAATAGAATTATAAATGAAAAAGGAGAAGTAACGACCGACACTACAGAATTACAAAGGCTCATGAGAGATTACTACAAGGAACTATCTGCCAATAAAATGGACAACTTGGAAAAATGGACAAATTCTTAGAAAATCACAACTTCTGAGACTGAACCAGGAAGAAGTAGAAAATATAAACAGACCAATCACAAGCACTGAAATTGAAAGTGTGATTCAAAACCTTCCAACAAACAAAAGCCCAGGACCAGACAACTTCACAGGCAAATTCTGTCAGACATTTAGAGAAGAGCTAACTATCACCTATCCTTCTCAAACTCTTCCAAAATATAGCAGAGGGAGGAACACTCCCAATTCATTCTACAAGGCCACCATCACCCTGAAACCAAAGCTAAAGACTCACAAAAACAGAAAACTACAGGCCCATATCACTGATGAACATGGATGCAAAAATCCCCAACAAAATACTAGCAAACAGAATCCAACAGCACATTAAAAGGGTCATACACCATGATCAAGTGGGGTTTATCCCAGGAATGCAAGGACACTTCAATATACACAAATCAATCAACATGATAAATCATATTAACAAATTGAACAGGAAAAACCATATAATCATCTCAGTAGATGCAGAAAACACTTTTGACAAAATTCAACACCCGTTTATGATAAAAACCCTCCAGAAAGTAGGCATAGATGGAACTTGCCTCAACATAATAAAGGCCATATATATGACAAACACACAGCCAACATCATTCTCAATGGTGAGAAAGTGAAACCATTTCCACTAAGATCAGGAACAAGACAAGGTTGCCCACTCTCACCACTATTATTCAACATAGTTTTGGAAGTTGTAGCCACAGCAATCAGAGAAGAAAAAGAAATAAAAGGAATCCAAACTGAAAAAGAAGAAGTAAAACTGTCACCGTTTGCGGATGACATGATACTATACATAGAGAATCCTAAAGATGCTACCAGAAAACTACTAGAGCTAATCAATGAATTTTGTAAATTAGCGGGAGACAAAACTAATGCACAGAAATCTCTTGCATTCATATACACTAATGACAAAAAATCTGTAAGAGAAATTAAGGAGACACTCCCATTTACCATTGCAACAAAAAGAGTAAAATACTTAGGAATAAACTGACCTAAGGACACAAAAGACCTGTATGCAGAAAACTATAAGACAGTAATGAAAGAAATTAAAGATGATACAAACAGATGGAGAGATATACCATGTTCTTGGATTGTAAGAATCAACATTGTGAGAATGACTCTACTACCCAATGCAATCTACAGATTCAATGCAATCCCTATGAAACCAGCAATGGCACTTTTCACTAGAACAAAAAATTTCACAATTTGTATGCAAACACAAAAGACCCCGAATAGCCAAAGCAATCTTGAGAAAGAAAAATGGAGCTAGAGGAATCAGGCTCCCAGATTTCAGACTATACTACAAAGCTACAGTAATCAAAACAGTATGGTACTGATACAAAAACAAATATAGATCAATGGAACAGGATAGAAAACCCAGAGATAAACCCATACAAATATGGTCACCTTATTTTTGCTAAAGGAGGCAAGAATATACAGTGGAGAAAAGACAGCCTCTCAATAAGTAATGCTGGGAAAACTGGACAGCTACATGTAGAAGAATGAAATTAGAACACTCCCTAACACCATATACAAAAATAAACTCATTCTGAAAACATAGGAAAAACACTCTTTGACATAAACCACAGGGCTTCCCTGGTGGCGCAGTGGTTGACATAAACCACAGCTAGATCTTTTTTGACCCACCTCCTAGAGTAATGGAAATAAAAACAAAAATAAACAAATGGGACCTAATGAAACTTAAAAGCTTTTGCATAGCAAAGGAAACCATAAACAAGACAAAAAGACAACCCTCAGAATGGGAGAAAATATTTGCAAACAAAGCAACTGACAAAGTATTAATCTCCAAAATACATAAGCAGCTTGTGCAGTTCAATATGAGAAAAACAAACAACCCAATCCAAAAATGGACAGAAGTCCTAAATAAACATTTCTCCAAAGAAGATATACAGATTGTCAACAAACACATGAAAGAATGCTCAACATCACTAATTATTAGAGAAATGTAAATCAAAACTACAATGAGGTATCATCTCACACCAGTCAGAATGGCCATCATCAAAAAAATCTACAAACAGTAAGTGCTGGGGAGGGTGTGGAGAAAAGGGAACACTCTTACACTGTTGTAGGGAATGTAAATTGATACAGCCCGTATGGAGAGCAGTATGGAGGTTCCTTAAGAAACTAAAAATAGAACTACCATATGACCCAGCCATCCCACTACTGGGCATATACCCTGAGAAAACCATAATTCAAATTGCAGCTCTGTTTCTGTCATTGCAGCCAGGGCATGGAAGCAACCTAAATGTCCATCGACAGATGAATGCATTGGAAGATGTGGCACATACATACAATGTAATATTACTCAGCCATAAAAAGAAACAAAATTGAGTTATTTGTAGTGATGTGCACAGACCTAGAGACTATCATACAGAGTGAAGTAAGTCAGAAAGAGAAAAGCAAATACCATATGCTAACACATATATATGGAATCTAAAAAAAAAAAAACTGCTTCTGAAGAACCTATTGCAGGACAGGAATAAAGACACAGACATAGGGAATGGAGTTGAGGACACGGGGAGGGGTTAGGGCAAGCCTGGATGAAGTGAGAGGGTGGCATGGACTTATATACACTACCAAATGTAAAACAGAAAGTTAGTGGGAAGCAGCTGCATAGCACAGGGAGATCAGCTCCATGCTTTCTTTTTACCTAGAGGGTTGGGATAAGGAGGGTGGGAGAGAGATGCAAGATGGAGGAGATATGGGGATATATGTATATATATAGTTGATTCACTTTGTTATACAGCAGAAACTAACACACCACTGTAAATCAATTATATGCTAATAAAGATGTTAAGAAATAAAAATTATAAAAAATAAAAGAAAATATAAGATACACACAAAAAAGGAAAATCTTAAAGATCTTACCAGAAAACTTCTAGAGCTCTTCAATGAATTTTGTAAAGTTGCAGGCTACAAAACTAATATACAGAAATCTGTTGCATTTCTGTACACTAACAATGAAAGATCAGAAAGGGAAATTCAAGAAACAGTACCATTTACTACTGCATCAAAAGGAATGAAATACCTAGGAATAAACCTACCTAAGGAGACAAAAGGCCTGTACTCTGAAAATTGTAAGACACTGATGAAAGAAACAGAAGACTACACAAACAGATGGAAAGATATACCATGTTCTTGCATTGGAAGAATAAATATTGCCAAAATGACTGTACTACCCAAGGCAATCTACGGATTTAGTGCAATCCCTGTGTAATTACCAATGGCATTTTTCACAGAGCTAGAACAAAAAAATCTTAAAATTTGTATGGAGACACAGAAGACCCCAAATAGCCAAAGCAATCTTGAGAAAGAAAAATTGAGCTGGAGGAATCGGGCTCCCTGACTTCAGACTATACTACAGATTTATAGTCATCTAAACAGTATGGTACTGGCACAAAAGTAGAACTATAGATCAGTGGAATAGGATAGAAAGCTCAGAAATAAACTGCTGCACCTATGGTCAATTAATTGACGACAAAGGAGGCAAGACTATACAATGGTGGAAAGACAGTCTCTTCAACAAATGGTGCTGGGAAAACTGGACATCTACACATGAAGAAAATTAAATTAGAGCATTCTTTCACACCGTACACAAAAATAAGCTCAAAATGGATTAAAGACCTAAATGTGAGACTGGACACTGTAAAACTCTTAGAGGAAAACAGAGGCAGAACACTCTCTGACATAAATCACAGCAATGTCTTTTCCAATCCGTCTCCCAGAGTAATGGAACTAAAAATAAACAAATGGGATCTAGTTAAATTCAAAAGCTTTTGCACAACAAAGAAACCATAAACAAAACAAAAAGACAACCCACAGATAGGGAGAAAATATTTGCAAATGATGTAACCGACAGGGGTTAGCCTCCAAAGTTTACAAACAGCTCACGTGGCTTAATATCATCAGAACAATCAACCCTGTCAAAAAATGGGCAGAAGACCTTAGTAAAAAGTGTTTCCAAGGAAGACATATGGATGGCCAAGAGCCACATGAAAAGATGTTCAGCATCGCTAATGATTAGAGAAATGCAAATCAAGCTATAGTGGGATATCACCTCACACCAATCAAAATGGCTATCATCAAAATATCCACACACAGTAAGTGCTGTAGAGGGTGTGGAGAGAAGGGAACCCTCCAACACTTTTGGGAATGTAAGTTGGTAGAGCCCCTATGGAGACAGTATGGATGTTCCTTAAAAAACTAAAAATAGAGCTACCATATGACCCTGCAATCCCACTCCTGGGCATATATCTAGAGAAAAACATGGTCCGAAAGGATACACGCACCCCAGTATCCATTTCAGCACTGTTTACTATAGCCAAGACACGGAAGCAATCTAAATGTCCATTGACAGAGGAATGGATAAAGAAGATGTGGTACGTATATACAGTGGAATATTACTCAGCCATAAAAAAGAATGAAATAATGCCATTTGCAGCAACATGGATGGACCTAAAGATTGCCATACTGAGTGAAGTAAGTCAGACAGAGAAAGAAATATCATGATATCACTTACATGTGGAATCTAAAAAGAAATGATACAGATGAACGTATTACAAAACAGAAATGGACTCACAGACTTAGAGAATGATCTTATGGTTACCAGCGGGGGAAGGGTGGAGGGAAAGGATAGGGAGTTTGGGATTGACATGTACCCACTGCTATATTTAAAAAGGATAACCAACAAGAACCTACTGTATAGCACAGGAAAGTCTTCTCAATGTTATGTGGCACCCTGGATAGGAGGGAAGTCTGGGGCCAAATGGACACATGTATATGTATGGCTGAGTTGCTTTGCTGTGTACCTGAAACTATCACAACATTGTCAGTCAACTATACTCCAATAGAAAATAAAAAGTTAAAATAAATAAATAAACTTTTTTTTTATCTTGTATTAGTTAGAATTCATTACATACTACTTAAATTTGATAAAATTTCAAAAATAACAGTATGAATTATATAAATGTCTAAGGACCAGAAATAAACTAAAAAGTTATACATTATCAAAATTTGTTATATGCTTCTTTATGCCAGTATCATATTGTTTTGATTACTGTAGCTTTGTTATATGGTTTGAAATCAGTAAGTGTGATACCTCCAGCTTTGTGCTTTCTTAAGATTGCTTACCTATTCAGAGTCTTTTGTGGTTGTCTATGAATTTTAGGATTTTTTAAAATTTATGTGAAAAATGTCATTGGAACTTTGATAGAGGTTGTATTGAATCTGTTGATCTTAGTATGGGCATTTTAACAGTATTATTTCTTCCAATCCATAAACACAGGATATCATTTCATTTATTTGTGTCCACATCAGTTTCTTTCATTAATGTCTTGTAGGTTTTGGTTCAGAGATCTTTCACCTCCTTCGTCAAATTTATTTCTAAGTATTTTATTGTTTTGATGCTATTATAAATGGGATTATCTTCTTTCTTTTTTCATATGGTTTGTTGTTAGTGTATAAAAATGCAAGTGAGTTTTTATATCTGCAACTTTACTGAATTTGTTTATTGGCTTAACAGTTTTTTGGTAGAGTCCTTAGACCTTTCTATATATAAGATCATGTCATCTGCAAACAGTTTTCCTTCTTTCTTTCTGATTTGGATGCCTTGTATTTCTTTTTCTTGTGTAATTGCTCAGACTAGGACTTCCAGTTCTATGTTGAATAGAAGTGGTGATAATGGCCACTCTTGTTCACGATCTTAAAGGAAAAACTTTCAGCTCTTCATTGTTGCATATTATGTTAGCTATGGGCTTGTAATATATGGCTTTTATTATGTTGAGTTTTTTTTTATTATGTTCTTTAGTCACATGACATTTTAAGGGAGAAAAGTGAGGATCCAATGAGGTAACTTTATTGTTGTTTGACTTGGGATTCTTTTAATTGTGCTCTACAATCCCCTCACCTAAATAAAGTATTGAATTTAAAAAATACTGTCCATAATTTTCTCTTCTATGCCAAAAATATAAAGACGATGGTGACTACAGGTAATAATACTGTATTATATACTTGAAATTTTCTGAGTAGATCTTAAGGGTTCTCATCACACACACACAAAAAAGGGTAACATTGTGAAGTGATGTTTATGTTAATTAGCTTGATAGTGGTAATCATTTGATATTATACATATATCAAAATATCATGTTGTATGTCTTAAATATGTACAATTTTAATGTTTAATTATACATCAGTAAAGCTGGAACGTAACAGAAATAAAGATTTAAGAAATTATATTTCACTGAACAAGAAGCTTTGAAGGACTTTTCTACATATAAGGGATAGTACTATTTTTACAGTGGTAGGCAGAAAATACCAATTAGAAGCAAAACTCTAAAGTTGTTAAAGTCTGTCTCCAATCTTTTAGCCTTGCCTTTCTGATAACTGATAACATGGAAAGTCTTATCTTTCCCCTTGCCTATAACAGGGAATTCTGAGTCTCTTATTCTGTAATTTAAGGTGCTTTATGCTTATAAAAGAGTTATTTGTGGGGGGAAAGGAAAAATGAAATATCCTTATGATATATATCTTATTGACTATCATCTACTTTGCCTTCAGATGTTATTTCAAAGACATCACTTTCAAACTATAAATAAGTGATAGATGAATTTAATCCATAATGTTTATTAGAATGAATTATTTTACTGCATAACCATAAATTTTCCACCTAACACCTTGGTGATAAATTTGAGTAATTTGTGCATTCATTATTATTCAGATTAAGAGAAAGAGTTGTTTTAGAATATGGGGATTTCAGGTAAGCCTGGACTCCTGAGTGTCTTTGAAAGTCAGTCTGGTAGCATAGGAGAGCAGAGCAGAACCATTAAAATGTTACATAAAGTAATGGTTGGGCAAATCATATAGTTTAGAATTTTTCTATGACTATAGTAAATACCCCATATATTACAGAAAAATGTGTGTGTGTGTGTAAATTCATTACTATTAAGAAATTTTTGCTTTTTATTTAAGATATTGGTAAGAGATATATTGTCGTCATCTTTTTAGCAGCACTTTTAAACTTAATATGACTATACTGTTTTGAAAACTTGAGGATACTCTGGTATAATGAAAACTTTTCTAGTTTTTTTATTATGCAAGTTGAAGAAACATAACAAAATCATCTTTTCTTGTTAATTTTTTAAACTTAATCTTAGAAGTTGTACCTAACAGAATTATTTATAAAGCCTAATCAAAGAAACATGAAACATTTGTGTTCTTGTTTTTTGTTTATTTTTCCAAAAAAAAGTAATTTAAATTGTATGCAGAGAAACATGTTGGTTAATATTGGTGCCATCTGGCATAGACATCTGCTACCACATTGACCTCCAGGTTGTCTTGGCTGCTCTGCCTGGCATGCCAACTGCCTACATCTTTCTTCACCACTCCAAGTTGGTCTTTCCACATATGACGTTTCTATAAAGAGATCAATCTTCCCATACAGATAAGAGTGTTTCTGAATTAAGGGTATAGGAAAAGGAGGGTAGCTTTTTAGAACTTCTAAAACTAGATTTCAAGCCCATAAAAAGTATGTTGATTTTCCCTTATTTCTAGAAAATTAGAAATAGTGTGTGGTTTTCACATTGCACAATTAAAGCCTCAGAGGGTATGGTGATCTTGAATAACAAATAAATGATTTCACATATTTCATATGCTTTTGGTCATCTACATTTATTAGCTTTCAGAGTAAAATTGAACATTATTCAAAATTTAGTATGTTTTATGTCTTCTGTGGGAAATTTGCTTATAAAAATCACAGAATCTGCATTTTCTTTTCTAGCTTATTACACACATTCTTTTAAGAAAGCCCATTTTAGGGTTTCCCTGGTGGCGCAGTGGTTGAGAGTACGCCTGCTGAGGCAGGGCACACGGGTTCATGCCCCGGTCCGGGAAGATCCCACATGCTGCGGAGCGGCTGGACCCGTGAGGCATGGCCGCTGAGCCTGCGCATCTGGAGCCTGTGCTCCGCAACGGGAGAGGCCACAACAGTGAGAGGCCCGCATACCGCCAAAAAAATAAAAAATAAAAGCCCATTTTAGATGATCCTTTTCAAAGGATAAAAGCTTTTCAGATTTTTTCCTTTTATGACAATCAAAATCTTTACATATATACAATGGAATATTACTGAGCCATAAAAAAGAATGAAATTGGGTCATTTGTAGAGATGTGGACGGACCTAGAGAGTGTCATACAGATTGAAGTAAGTCAGAAAGAGAAAAACAAATACCGTATAATAACACATACATGTGGAATCTAGAAAAATGGTATAGATGACCTTATTTGCAAAGCAGAAATAGAGACACAGACATAGAGAACAAATGTATAGATACCAAGGGAGAAAGGGGTGGGGTGGGAGGAATTGGGAGACTGGGATTGACACATATACGTTATTGATACTCTGTATAAAATAGACAAATGATGGGAACATACAGTATAGCACAGGAAACTACCTAATGCACCGTGGTAACCTAAATGGGAGGAAGTCCAAAAGGGAGGGCATATCTGTACATGTATGGCTGATTAATCTTGTTCTGCAGTGTGGAGGCTAACGCAACATTGTAATGCAAGCATACCCCAATAAAAATTTTAAAAATAAAGCTTTACCTTATTTATATAGCATTTTAATCATGGTTGCAAGTGATTCTGCAAATAAAAAGCTCCTGGTTTTTTGTTATTTTTATTGTATATTTTATTTTCCCTTTGAAGCATGTGAAATTATAAGAGGTGGAATATTTAATTTTAACCATGAATTATTCAGAATTGTTTCTCAAAATTAACATTAGTTTAAATGGCTTAACATTTTCCTTTAGTGAGTTTTAGATTTTCTAATGCAGCTTGTAAAGCAACTTTTTTTAGCTGGTACGAAGCTCCATGAATTAGCAGCTACAAGCTATTGCAGGAAATAAACCCAGACCTTTCCTATAAATAACTGTCAAATCATATAAAGTACAGCTGCATATAGTTTTATAGGCTGTGTGATCATCTCTACTTTTTGGGGAGATAGTGGGAGAAAATGAACCCAATTATTCTCCTTAAAATATCCCTGTTCCAAGAAATCCATTATCCTTCCAGAAAGTAATCCCTATATTGTCTCTTTTTTAATCACAAAATTTAAAGTATAGAGGTAATGTGTTCTTCAGGAATTAACCTTTTGGTTCTATATTTCTTAATTATACTAGCATCCATAATTTAATCTATAAGTAAATAATAAATATGTTTATAAATAATTGCTCTGGCTTAACATAACACATGATTTGTACACATTTTATTTTAAATTTAAATAGTGAAATAACTTCATTATTCAATATATGACTTGGAGTTTATACACATTGAAAACAAATAATAAGACTTGTAATTAGCCAAAAAAGAAAACAGTTAAGAGGTTAATATAAAAGCATTATAGCAACAAAAATATACTGTTGTTTTTATTATCATTATTATGATTGGGAATAATTTGAAGTTACAAGAGGCCTTAGAGATCATCTAGTTCAACCTATTTTTATTATGGATGAACAGACCTAGTTAAGTTAATAGTACCAGGAACTGAAACCAGTGTTAGGATTAGGGTCATATCACAGATGAAATAATGCCAAGAATTTTCTTGCTGGTAATTATTTGATGAGAAACATGTGAAAAACCATCCTTAGATGATTGCATGTATCAATTTACTGTAAACTAATGTGGATGACCTAGAAAAGAATGAACATGACTGGAATTAATTTAGAACACTGATGAATAAACTGTTCACCCTAAAGCATACATCTGAAAGAGCAAGCACAATAATAAATTCCAAAAATCGGTCTAAGGATGCTTTCACATATGAACCCATATACATGGGTCTCTGAAAGCTGACACTAGTCAATAATCAATTTTGAACTCTTTTAATATGCTTGTACTTTTCAATTGCCATATACTTTCTTGGGTTACAGAGGACTAGAGGACCTGGTTTCTGCCATTATGGAGCTCAGAGTCTTCTTGGGATTAAAGGGTACTTAAATCTAAAAATAAATAAATAAAAATTTAAAAAACAAAAAGTAAAATCACACAACCTAAGGCTTGTATGACCACATAATTCTATGGTCTAGTCTAGGAATTTGTTGAGTAAAAGTTGAAAATAGTGTAATGGTGTTTGAATGCAGCAATAAGAAACGTTTTCAAATTTGAATAGCAGTGAAACGGTAATGAGAAGAATGCAATATTGTGAGAAGGGTGACATGAGTGGGATACAGAGGGGAAGTATCTCGGTGCTATTGGAGTGTTGTGTGGTGTGATCTGTAGGTCATTTTTAAAAGCTATTTTGAGTTTATATTGTATAGGTTTCTGAACATTGTATCGATAGTCATGACCAATTCTTCATTTTATTAAAAAGCATTACAGTTGTTGAATTGAGAAATGATATGATGAATCTGATGTTTAAAATACATTATCTGGTGACAGTATGTGGAGCTGACTAAAGAAATAAGAGAATATTTCCTGTCTCTATGAATTTGGCTACTCTAAATACCTCATATGAGTGCAATCATACAATCGTATAGTATTTGTCTTTTTTGTGACTGGCTTATTTCACTTAGCATAATATCTTCAAGGTTCATCAATGTGTGTGTGTGTGTGTCAGAATTTTCTTCCTTTTTAAGGCAGAATAATATCCTGTTGTGTGTATATACCACATTTTGTTTATCCATTCATCTGTTGATGGACATTGAGTTGTTTCCACCTTTTGGCTATTGTGAATAATGGTAAGAACATTGGCTAGGGAGAGGGAGAGATCGGGAGGTGTTTAATGGGTACAGAGTTGCAGTTTTTGCAAGATGAAGAGTTCTGGAGATACAACAGTGTGAATGTACTTAATACCACTAAACTGTACACTCAGAATGAGTTGTCACCTCACGCAAATTAGAGTGGCTGTTGTCAAAAAAGCAAGAAATAGCAGTGCTGGCGGGGGTGTGGAGAAAAGGGAGCCCTTATGCACTGTTAGTGGGAATGTAAATGGCAGCCACTGTGGAAGACGGTATGGAGATTCCTCAAATAATTAAGAACTACCAAATGACCCAACTATTTCACTTCCAGCTATTTATCCAAAGAGTATGAAAACACTAATTCAAAAAGATATGCACCCCTGTATTCATTGCTGTAGCATTTATAGTAGCCAAGATATGGAAATAGTCTGAGTGCCCATTGATGAATGAATGGATAAAGATGCGGTATATACACCATATACATCAGCCATAACAAGGTGAAATCTTAACATTTGCAACAAAGTGAATGAACCTTGAAGGTATTATGCTCAGTGAAATGTCAGGTGGAGAAAGACAAATACTGGATGATCTCACTCATACATGGAATATAAAAAATAAACAAAAACATAGATACAGAGATCAGAGCAGTAGTTACCAGAGGGGAAGGGGAGTTGGGGAGGGCGAAGTGGGAAAAGGGGTCAACTGCATGGTGACAGATGGAAACTAAACTTTTGGTGGTGAGCACCCTGTAGTATATACAGAAGTTGAAATATAATGTACACATGAAACTATATAATGTTATAAACCAATGTTACCTAATTAAAATGCTTAATATGGTAAATTTTATGTTATATATTTTTATACCAATTAAAAACTTTAAAAACATATAAATACATTTTTTAAAATAATCAAACACAAAAGGAAATGAAAGGATAAAGGAGATACAAACTATTCATTATCCACGGCATGAGATGGTAAGGGTCCGAACTTCATTAAGCCACACTACTATTCATGTATCCATCCATCTAATCTGTTGAGAACCTACTGATTTTTATGTAGTGTGCTGGATCAAACAGGACTCGGTGGTGTAGTGTGTGTGTGTGTTTATGGGTGGTGTGTAATAAAGGGAGAACAGACATATAAGGTGAAGATTATCATATATTGCTCTAAGTGATATGATAGAGTTATGTTTAGCCATAAAGACGTACAAATCAGCACCGTTCGGAAGGATTTTCTAGAAATGATGCTTGGTGGACAAAAAATTATCATGGTTGACAGAAATACTGAAAGCAGCAGGA
>NW_006775603.1:1425569-1436435 GCF_000442215.2 Lipotes vexillifer
AATATAGTACGAAAGTATTGTATGTTTGCAGAACTGTGGTACAGTGTGGTTAGAATAAAGTGCATATTCACTGAAATAGTAAGTCATTAGAAAACAGGTGTATTCCTTAAAAGCATAATTAACCAGTATGTTGCTCTGCACTCTGTTCTATCAGAAATACAACTCTGTTATTTTTCTTTTTAATTAGGTCATTTATTTTGTTCTTAATGGCTTTAAGAAATCTTATCAGATCTGTTATGTTTAAAAGTGTGAAATAATGGCACAAATGAAGCATACTTTATTGAGATCATTCATTCCTGCACTTTGATGGGAGATAATTCTCCATGGGTCTCTAATGTTTTTCCGTGTCTTGTGAGCAAAGTCACTTTCTTTGTTACAGACTGTCTTTTCAAGGATATTTGTATAGGAAACAACCTTAAATGATATAGTGTCTCCCTTTGGAGTTAAGGGCAGACATGTTTGCTACACACTGCAAAATATTCAAGTTTTTAAGTTCAGGGTTCTGCTCCTGTAATGCAACCCACCACATGTGCAGATGTCACCTGGCCCCTTTTTTCATTTCCCTGTGGAAATTCAGGCTCAGAAGTGGCATAAGGAAATGCTGATATCCTGGACATGGTTATTGCTGTGAGTAATGAACTCCTTTCTCCTTGACAAAGAGTCCTATGGCTTCTGTGAACATCCATGAAACCATGGCAGGCTGACTTGTTAGCTTGTAAATAATGTAAAATCTTAGACCCTTCATAATTTTTGAAAATTTGGGCTATAAGGATGAGAAGCTGACAAAGGTTTTATTTTAGGAAGTGGATGAATGAGGGTTGATGAAGAGAATTTGAGGGAAGTCTACAGGAATTGGTAGCAAACACGTTGGCCAGATTATATGGCAAACCAGGCACTAAGTGGTCCTCTACCTCATTGCCTTCTTATAAGGAGGAATCAGAAAGGTGGTTGCAGGTGGAGTACTGGGAAGTCGGTATAATGAGACCTTCCTGAGCAGCGCTGGGTCTGTCACGCACTCTTCTCTCTGCGGGGAGGGGGAGTGGGTTTCCCAGCCAAGCTAGTTGTCAGTCTGAAGTTTGACCCATTAAAGCAACTAGAACTGAGCCTTCTTGTGGATGGACAGAATTCCATCCCCTCGGAGAAAACAGTTACAGAGTCTTGCACATACACTGTAGGTGAGGGTAGGGGAGTTAATGACTGCTATAGGCAGAAACCAGGTAAGTGATTACAACTTTGCCTGGTTTACTTGGGAGATAATGGCCTGGACATGTAATGTTTATTAAGGAAGAATGGCAACGCTTGATTGTTTTATGGCTCATTCCCTTGCTGACTTAAAGAAAACCACACAACAGAAGAGTTGTGAGTTTAAGTTTTATTCAGGGACTTGTTGAGGACTATAGCCCTGGGAGACAGCCTCTCAGGAGCTTTGAGGAAACTGCTCTGAAGAAGTAGTGGAGAAGCCAGTTTACATGTCCTTTTTGGCTACAGGGAATACACACAGTCAAGCGTACATCTAGATAAAAGAATACTGCTAGTCACAAAGAACAGATATCTCAAGGAAATGATTTTAGTGCTTTTCTATGTATGGGAAGATGCAAGAATCTGGGTTCATAAAAATTCTTCCTGAGATACACAGCTAACTATCTAAGGGGCCTGCTTGTGCAAAGCACAGAGTGGCTTATCCTGTAATCATCTTAATTTCCTCTCAAAGTGCACTGGTGGTCAGCCGCTGCAGTGGGTTACAACTTACTCCTTGAGGAACTGGGTGGTTCTTTTCTGTTTATGCCGTCTTGCAGTCTACTACCCTTAGATATATTCAGTACAAGGTCTCTGAGTGCTTTTATAGTGGGTTCTAGAGACTTTAAGGGTGCTTTGACTCTCTCAGAGAGATTTCTGAGATAGACTCCCATAGTAAACCGTAGATGAAGCCTTGACGAGAATTCAGGTTCATACTGCCGTGGATTAGATTTACAATACTAATGAAGCTGACCCACTGCAGAATGAGACACTGACCCCAAAAGCTCTAGATAAACTCTTGCATTTAGTCCTGCCACCCAAGGTAATTCCCCTAGCCTTTCTGATGAAACCAGGTGAGAACTTAAGAGCTGTTTTGATAATGGGGCGCAAACACTAATGGATTAATGTGGACTCAAAATATTTTGCTGCTAATGAGAGTCAAGCCCAAGTCAGCCAAAAGAGGCAGATCTATGGCCCTTGCAGGAAAGTGATGTGACTGTGACTGTCAAAGGGTCCTTAAGTCTGAAATAGGTGGTTTCAGTCATGGTGATTCTGCCACTTGACATTGGGTTTTGGAAATTTAGTTGATTCACAAGCCACTGCTACATCACTAAAAACTGAAAGTAAGCCAGAGGGTTTGCTTTGTGGTATGGAGCCTAGCCCCAACCTAAGTAGTTTTAAAGAGAAGGATAATATCGGATGACACCAGAGTCTCCTTGTTCCCTAGGGGTAAAAAGACCATACTGATCCATTTGAGTATGCTGAGGAACTTTAAGGAGGGAAGGGACTGCAACTTTTATGGTTCTATTGGATATAGATGTACACATCACTTTCCTTCTCAGGGCCATATGGAGAAGGGGCACCAAAATTCAACTGATGGGATTTGGGCAAGCCTCTCAGAGGAGCAAGAGAGCTAATGTGATCTTTTGGGTAAGGTTCTTTGGGAAAACTCAGTGGTCTGTTTTTATTTTTGTCACAACTGAATATATAGGAGAAAATTGATTTCTTCTACGCATGTACTTTCCTGTCCCGTAAGTGGCAGGGAAAAGTCTCCCGACAGGAATAGCTCATGTAGAGAAGTGCTCATCCCTTTGGGGTCCTACAACCTAATTACTCTGAGCTAAAATTTCTGTAACTGATGGTTTTGCCAGTTAGAGGACCTGGCAAAGGGAGGCAGCCTCCATGTGACATGTGCTCCTTGGGGTTTTAGACATGTTGCCTCCTAATAGGGTTATCAGGCACTCCTTTTAAAACGCAGCTATTAGATTGGTACTCAGCTCTCGTTAAAATTCAGTGCTGATCCATGAAGCCTGTGTGATTCTTTGGAAATCCCTCCAAACAAGGACTATATTCAATTATTTGAACTTTATTGGGTACCCAAGGCTTGCCAGTGACCTGGGAGGCCACATTGGAGGCACTGTCAACCTGTGCCCGTTATTTGGGGAGGATTTATGATTGTTAAAAATACTTTCGTTCCAGGGGCACCATATGTGGCCCTGGTACTATACTTTTTGTATAGATGCCAGGAATTAACTTGCCTCCCTTCTGAAAACACGCACATTATAGGGGTGGTCATAATTGACTGTCAAGTACTTAAGGAGACACCACCAGTAGATCATGTAGCCCTCAGATGACTGCAGAGATTGCTGCAAAATTAGGTTGCTTGGTGTTACTGGGGTGGGGGTTTTATGGAGGAATAGGTGACTCGTTATTAATGTTTACTTCATATGCAGTTATCCCTACAATGAGGATAAATTCAAAAAAGGGGTAAAAACTTTTCTCTGCCTTCAGCTGCCGTGATCAGTGACATGACTTTTGCTCTTGAAGGCTTTCAGTTCAGCCTCAACTCGCTGACTGGGGTAGTTATGGGTGACAGATTTGCCCTAGACTTTCTCCTTGCCTGCCAGAGCTGAGTCTGAGCAGTCTTTAATACTTCCTGCTGTAACTGGGTTAATGTCTTGGGTCAAGTGGAAATGTCAATACAGAAAGTCACCTGGCTTTTAAGGCCGTCCCTGATCAGTTGTAGGATTTTTTCAGCTGTCTGGGTCTAAGACCCTGGGGGATATGATTGAGTTCAGTTCTGCAAGTCAGCCTCATACTGCTCAGGGTCTCGTTGTTAGTAGCCTTAATTAAATGCTCTGTGGGATAAATTGGACGGTTTTGGTCCCAGCCTCTGTCAGTCAGAGCAGCCAACAGGATGTTTTAGTGATGGGAAAATTCTCCAAAACTTAAGGCCGTCTAGAGAATAGCTGGAGATTGTTAAGACACAGTACTCTCCATGAGTCTCTCATCCTTCCGTACCTCTCGCAAGCAGAGGCTCTCACTGTCTTTGTACCACAGTATCTTTTTAAGAATGTTTAATAGTGGATAGACTTGGAAGGTAAGTGTCTTATTTCAAAGCAAATGGCAGGTAGGCTTATTGCCCATTATCAAACATTTGCATTTTTCCTGCACCTCCCAAATGGGGTTTGTCTCCTGTAATACAACCCAATGCATGTACACATATCACCTTGCTCTCTTTGTGTTACCTTGTGGGAATTGGCACTTAGGAAATCATCACACACACAAAACATGCTGACACTGTAGCTGTTGCTATTGGTGGGAGCAGTAAAGTTCTTTGTGTCTAACCCTATGTTATGTCTTCTAGAAAATGAAACTGTGGTGGCAGATAGGATAAAATCTTAGATGCTTCACACACACGTCTTCATAGACATATTATGTTTGCAGTTATAAAATAGTAATGTGTTGTGGGAGCTAATTTTCAGAGAGGGGAGTATATCCCATCAACATTTATGACTAGGTAGTAAAATCTCATTTTCACTGAAATTTAGCTACATGAAATGCTTTGCTATCCAAAATCTGGACATGTGCCAAACTATTAGTCAACACTGTACAGCACTGGTATAATTAGGTAAGAATGCTAGATAAATTGTTTGTAATCTGCGTAGCAGAATCCTAAATCATTTTAATGGAAAATGGATTATATCAGTAACATATGAATACAAAAGAGCTGTGGTCTCCAAGGAAATTATCAGGAGCACATCAAAAGCTCTTAATTTATTGAAAAAATAACATCTGAGAGATGGAATTAAACTAAATAACCAGAAAATGTGTAAGAAGTAAAAATTGCTAAAGTTTTAATAATGAAACTTATATTAGTTTCATTATTAAACACACAAATTTACTGTGAATGTTGTGTTCTAAGGTATAGGAAACCCAATGTAACTCAGTGTAACATTTCCTAATAGATTGATAGTAACTGAGATGAGTGTTTTTACAGGGATTAACAAAATATAACTGGAAATAGACAATAATTATGGAAATTAACTGCGGATGGAAAATTTCCATGGAAACTATTTGTAATTGAAGTTTTTTTCATTCTAAATTTTTTCATGAAAATAAGGTAAATAATATAAATAGTATCATTTTTCTGTCACTTTTTTTCTTTCATCTCTAATTTCTCCTTCCCATTTAGCTCTTATTTCTTTCCTATCAAATTATATTATGTGTTCATTTATTCATTCAGTCATTTGGCAAGTATTAATTGAACAATTATTTTTCTGTTCAGGTATTTATAGCATTGCTTAGAATTTCATAATTTCAGATTTCTAGAAAATCTAGGTCTGCTGGCTCTAACAGAACTAAAATGCATACCTGACTTGGTAACTAGAATTAATAATAAGTAATATTTGCAAAATATTGTACAATATTCTTTCAGAATTTTATCCTAGCAACAAGTGTGAGCAAGACTGATTGTTTCCATTTGACAGAGAAAGGACATAAGTCCTTAGGATGAAGTGATCCAAAGCTAGGTTGCACAATCAGAATTAGAATTTTACCAAGAAAACTGTGTTCTCTCTCACTATGCTCTACATACAGTTGGCAGGTGATACAGTAGATTAAAAGGTCTAATTACAATATGGAATTAATCTTTGTATTCTTAGTGGCTTTTGAAAATTACAGTTTAAGAATGGATCTGGGGCTTCCCTGGTGGCTCAGTGGTTGAGGCTGCCTGCCGATGCAGAGGACACGGGTTCGTGCCCCAGTCCGGGAAGATCCCACATGTCGCAGAGCAGCTGGGCCCATGAGCCATGGCTGCTGAGCCTGCGCATCCGGAGCCTGTGCTCCGCAACAGGGAGAGGCCACAACAGTGAGAGGCCCACATACTGCAAAAAAAAAAAGAATGGATCTGACTAAAACAGCACTGAGGACATAAGTTCATTTAATTCTCAACTCTGTGATATCCCAAATATGCCTAAGATAATACATCTTGATTTTGCAGCTTAGAATTGCAGAGTAAATTAAGAAATATTTTAGTGTGGAAAATTTGGATCTGCTTTCAGACATAGTTGTCTAATTTACTGTGATTACCAAAATAGTGCATCATAATTTACAGAACACATTTGATTGTATTGCAATAGAGACATTGATGCTTGAGCTAATGAATTGATATTCCTACAAGGAATATAAGTCTCTATAAGGGAAGTAATAAATCCTGTAATTTAAATATACAGTAACTTTGTTCTTGCCGCATGTCTCAGTGTTCATCGACATCATTTAAAATATGTAAAGTAAAAGTTGATTTCATAAGATTTAAAACACAGTATATAATACCCTTAAGGAAGGGGTACACAAAGTATTTTGCTAATATGAGACACAATACTGCCAATGATAAAAAGAAATTAATAGAGACCTGCTAAAATACAGGAACACAAGGCTGTTTAAAGTCTGTTATAGAGGAACAATTATTAGGAAATTACAGAACTTAAAGACAAAATTCTAAGAATAGGGAGCATATAGAATAAGAGTAAAAAGAAAAAGAAAGAATGAGAATTTATTAGCTAGGATAGACTGGGCTATGAGGTGCTAAGAAATAAACCATGGAGAATCTTAATGGCTCAAACACAACACAAATTTATTTCTTACACAAAATTCAGTGTGGATCTGGCAACTCTCCAGGGCAGCTCTCCTTCATGTTATGACTAAGAGACTTTCTCTATTTTGTACTCCTGTCATCTTAATGTATGGATTTCTGGGTTATCTGGAAAGAAGGAGATAGTGTTGGAGGTTTATATAGGATGGTTATAAGGTCAAAATCTGGTCACATGGCTCTAACATAACTTTAGGGGAGTCTGTGATATGAAGGTTAATGAGAAAATTTCTATGAGAAAAAGTTGAAGATCTGGGGTTATGAAACAGAATCTTTTCTCCAAGTCAGATAACCTTGTGAGGCACACTCTGAGGAACTTGTCATGGCTCTTGGGTATCAGCGATTAAAATGCTTTCCCACATGATTAATGGTAATGTAGAAGATAGAACAATTTGAATATAGGGAAAGGGAAAAAAGTAGTGGATCACTGAGGAGCCGTTTGCTTGACACAGTGAGAGGACTGGTGTGATAGAGTTAAGATGGTGTAATTAAAACCTTTGAAATAAAGAAGTGACAATTTAAGTTTCTACAGAAATTGGGATATATTTGGCATGGTATAAGACTGAGAGATATTCTCAGGACTATAATAAAAGTACTGGTAGTTCTGATAAGTATTCTGAATGTTTCAGAAAGCAGTTAACAAAAAAGAAATGATATTTCTTAGGGGAAACAAATGATGCAGCTGAAGTGAGAAAATGGTAATTAGGGCAGAAGGGAATGACCAGGTAGGACTTCATTTTAACATCTTGAATAACTTGGGGTTATTCATCCTAAGATATAAAAGATTTTTAATTTCATTATTCTCCAAGACTTTTCTCAAATTTATGAAACAAATTTGAAAAGTCTGAGTCTTTTAGAAACAATGGTACCATTTTATAGGAAAATGATGAAAACAACAGCTTCATAAAAATTCAAAGGCTGATTTCATGTTTACTTTGCATTGTATATTGGTGTGTGTTTTTATAAAATGCAAACAAATTAAGATGTAACTGCACCAAGAGTTTGTTTTTTAATATTTTTACCCCAGAGTATATCACAGTATACATGGAAGTAATAATGGTCATTTTATTTTACAAATGTAATGATGTTGTTGTTATGAAGAAAAAAAAAGAAGGGGAAAATTTACTTAGTGAATGCATTTTAGAGTAATAGTTGTAAAGATAAATCTGAATTTGTAATCATAATAGTGAAAGGAAAATGAGTTGCCAGAGGAAACAAAGGTTTATAGTAAGATTGTAAAGCAATTATAATTTCATTAAAAATTAATTTGTTTAAGTGACGTCTCTGAACTTATTTTTCTTTAATCCTTATCATTATTTATATACCTCTAGTCATTATAATATAAATTACATTAACTTATACATTAATTAAGTTGAATTGATTGGTTTATATCCATGGATTTTGAATACTGCATTAGATTTCTGTTGATTTACTAAAGCACTTTATTTACTTGGAATTTCTTTATAGTCCAGCTATATGCAGTACAAACTGATATGTGAATGGCTGAGCAGGATAAAGTATTCCAATTTTGTCTTTAATTTTGCAAGTGATTTAGGTAAAATAAAAATATTTTTCTAAATTTTGTATGGATCTAACCAGAGAGATAAATTCATTTGAAAAACTTTATATCCAAAAGATAAGTTAGCAAACATGCCAAACTGAAGAAATGAGCTGATTCTTTTCTGGCTTGACTCTCATCCACCTACAAATATTTTTCTCATCTATACCCTAGTGATCTTTTCTTGTTCTCTATATTTTAGGTGAAATTAGTATTGACATGTATTTGATATTTATGAATATATTTATTTTGTGACTATATGTTTTTATTATAGAGTATTTGTCAATATTGTGTCTTTTAAACTAATTTTTCAGAGACTGGGAAATGGGACTATATAGCTTTATAGATCACTGTAGGTATGTAAGCACTAAAGAAATTTCTCTTGGTGACAAAACACTTGTAACTGGTTATGTTCTTATATTAATATTGCTGAAATGTTTGTCCTTTCTCTCAGATCATGTAACACTGCTTTTATTTTAGTTGTTAAAATATAATTTTTTTTACTGTATTACATAAAAACATAAACTTAATCTTTCAAATAGTTAGGAGTTTCTAATTTTATAAGGAAAAAAAGGTACTCTACAATTGCTTGTGGTGTGCCACGTCTGCCTGTGCTGTTGTATTTCTCTGTCCCTTAATGCAAAGTCCATTAATATGAAAATAATTCAGTAAGCGGAATTATATTGCTTCCCAAAATAGTTCCAATGTGATACTCTTTTTTTTTGTTTTTTTGTTTTTTTGTTTTTTTGTTTTTTTGCGGTACGCGGGCCTCTCACTGCTGCGGCCTCTCCCGTTGCGGAGCACAGGCTCCGGACGCGCAGGCTCAGCGGCCATGGCTCACGGGCCCAGCCGCTCCGCGGCATGTGGGATCTTCCCAGACCGGGGCACGAACCCGGGTCCCCTGCATCGGCAGGCGGACTCTCAACCACTGCGCCACCAGGGAAGCCCCCAATGTGATACTCTTAACAAATGAAATATAAAAAGTATTTAAATAACTATGGCTTTCTCCTCAATAAGTCAGAACATGCACTATTTTGTGTACTATACTGTTGTATTCAACAAGTTCAAAATTCAAGAGATTGTTACTTGCATTGTACCTAACATACTGAAAATTCTCAATAAGTAATTATTGATTGATTAAGTTAAATTATTGATATGCTCAGGACTGTGCCAAGTACTGTAAGAACTGCAAAGGGAGAATAATTGCACCATATTTACTTTCAAAATGATGTAAATAAGAGAACTATTACAAACCACGTGGGAAGAAATTAATGTTAACCACATGAACATGAGGAAGTCTTCCTAAAGGGAATGGAATGTTAGTTGGACCTTGATGGAAGTATAAATAAAATAAATTTGGTTCAACTTGCAACTGCATAAAAGAAAGAAAATATCAAGGAAAATTTGAAAAGTTAAGACTTTTTTTAACATTATCAAAGAGCATAGTGAAGGATCATTTGTATGTGAAAAGAATTCCAGATAGGGAAAGTAGATTATCAGGAATTATTTGCTTTCATTTTACAGAAAAGTGAATCATGGCCTAAAGAATTTAGTTTACTTGTTTGAGATTCCATAGAAAATAGCAAAAATGGGAGCACACCTGTTTGAGAAGTTTTAAGGAAACTCGTCTAGAGCTCGTTTTCAAAACTATACATGCTCATTTATGATCAAACATCTAGTAAAATGCTAGTAACCTTAAAAAAAAATAGGTCTTGGGGGCTTCCCTGGTGGCACAGTGGTTGAGAGTCCGCCTGCCAATGCAGGGGACATGGGTTCGTGCCCCGGTCCGGGAAGATCCCACATGCCGCAGAGCAGCTGGGCCCATGAGCCATGGCCGCTGATCCTGCGCGTCCAGAGCCTGTGCTCCGCAACGGGAGAGGCCACAGCAGTGAGAGAGGCCCGCGTACCGCAAAAAAAAAAAAAAAAAGTCTTGATATTTAAGGATTTCCTTCAATATCTCTAGAAACTGGCACGTGCGTGCATGTGTGCACACACGTCATGTGAAGGGAAGCTTAATGGAGAAACTTTTATTCTTCAGGTAAATATATGTTTAAATCTTGGATCTTCTGCCACTTCTTGTGTCATGGTCAAGTTATTTAATTTTTCTCACCCTCGGGTTTTTCATCTGTAAAACAATGCATGCCTTTCTGGCTGTTAGGATCCATTAGAAATTTTTTTTTTTTCTTTTACAGTGAATTCTTGGCAGAGTGGTTAGGATGATTTTCCTAAAATGTGTATTTAAGCATGTCACTTTCCATTGATTTCTAAATTCCTTACCTGCCTCAAAGTTATGATCAAATGATCTAGACCCCATACCTCTAACCTCTTGTACCATGCACCTCACCTCTATGCTCTAACCATTCCAGTCTTCACTCTGCCCCACTCACATATCAATCTCACATCCATTGTAGATGATTTGCCTATATTTTGTCCTTTGTTGAGAATTTTTTTCCTTCCAGTTTTCATATAGCTGCTTATAATTCATTCCTCAGCCCTTATGACACCTTTAGAAAGGCCTTCCCTGCCCTTCTCATGTAGAGTAGCTGCCTCCTACAACCAGTAAATATTATGTTGATATTTTAAAAAATATCGTATATAATTAGCTGAAATTACCTTTTTTTTTTTTTTTTTTTTTTTTTTT
>NW_006775603.1:1436570-1471365 GCF_000442215.2 Lipotes vexillifer
TGCGGTACGCGGGCCTCTCACTGCTGTGGCCTCTCCTGTTGCAGAGCACAGGCTCCGGACGCGCAGGCTCAACGGCCATGGCTCACGGGCCCAGCCACTCCGTGGCATGTGGGATCTTCCCGGACCGGGGCACGAACCCGTGTTCCCTGCATCGGCAGGCGGCCTCTCAACCACTGCGCCACCAGGGAAGCCCTCTTTGTATATTTATTGTCTAGATCGGGAACTTCTCTCTTTCGGTCATTATTCTTAATTTAGTACTTTCCCTGCAGTTGGTAAGCCGTCAATGAATATTGTTGAATAAGGGAATAAATTACTTTTTGTTGCCAGAATTATGAGCCCAATATGGAAAATTGAGGGAAAAGATATAGAAAATATCCAATAAATCTTTAACATAGGCAATATATACACCATTTCAGTATGTATAATCTTAGTCAATTCCTTGTTTATGTATTATTAAAAAATAAACATTGATTAAAAAAATACTCACGATGATACTTTCCGCCTGTAGATACGGCTCTGGAATCTAACATAATAATTTGAAACCAAATTAGATCATGAGCCATGTGTCATCTATATAAACAGTATATGTGTAGTGAACTGCTCTTTGCCCAAAACGAGGTCTGACCTTTGCCCTCAGGTTCTGAGAGGTAATTTATGTCATACCTGATAGGAGTATCTTTGTTTAGAGTCCAGGGGTGACCACACTGGATCTTAGAGTGGAGCTGGACACATCAGAAAATATCAGGGTGGGGCAGCCCACATCAGAAAAACAAGCATATGATTTACGGTAAAAGCTTCAGGTCATTTATTGTCAGACAAGGCTGAGAGCAACCATGTAGGCAATCAATCAATCGATTGATCATACCTATGTAATGAAGTCGAGTAAAAATCTCTGGACACTAAAGCTTCAATGAGTTTCCCTTGTTGGCAGTGCTCTGCTTGTGTTGTCACATGTCAATGCTGGGAGAGTAATACATCATGTGTACAAGGGAAGCTTTGCATTTGGAACCCTCCCAGACTCTGTCTTCCTTTGGCTGATTTTTGACCTGTACCCTTTACCTGTAGTAAATTATAATGATGAGTAGAGCTTTCAGTGAGTTCTGTGAGTCCTTTCAGTGAATTATTGTACTTGAGGGTGTTTTTGTGAACACTCCAAACTTGCTGTTGGTGTCAGAAGTCAGGGAAATTTGGAGGACTGTTCCCTTAGACTTTGCAGTTTGGCTAACTCTGGGTATATACCATTAGGGGAAAGAAGCTCATAATTGTCTTATAGATTTGAAGATTTTAGATATGAATGGAATTACAGAGAATAGCTGTTCTAATATTTTATTTCATGGAAGGGTGTCAGGGAGGTTATGATTTACTTCAGTTCACAGACTTGGTTTGGTGGCTGGGTTAGGGTTAGAAATCAGATTTATCAGTCCCAATCTTTTGAATTTCCCACTATGCTATATTATTTAACACAAGGTTGTCATGATAAGTATCACTGGATATATTGGATTCCTATTTTAGAAATAAAATTATGACAATTTTTAAATTATAAATCAGTAAAACATTCATCAATTTCATAATATCTGATATACAACTATAAACCTAGAATAAAACTTAAGGCTTAATTATATGAGATCTATCTGTGCCTAAAAATACGCATTTTTCACTAGAGTAGCTATCCTGATCTGAATGGTATTTATGGTACACTTTCTGGTCACTGGTTTAACAAGCTTACATATTAGGTTTTCTTTGGCAAATTCCAATTCATTGTATATTGGCTAGAATAGCGATGGAAGATTCATAAAATTCTCAGAGCCATATACACTAATAATGGTGAAAAGTAAGCACTTCCACTGGGGCTAAAATGACAGCTTTAACAACAACAAAAAAAGCACACCTCGGCAATCTTAGACAACTAAACTGGTGTAGAGGCAGCAATTAAGTTCTTAAACATTCCCTCTGTACTACACATGAATACTTTTTCTGGATAATAAATTTTCCCCAAAACATCTGATAGTTTTAAAAAATTGATGTTCTAAAAAGGACACTATTTTTTGTCATCAAAAGAGTTTGGCAATAAGACATCTCATTCCCAGATAATTAAGTGAGATATTATTATAATATCGTAAGTAAGATATTATTAGGTAAATGAGATATTATTTTCCATATACTATAATGATACAGCACAGCACTAGAGATTCTGAAAACACAAGAACTCTGCTCATATGTAGCACCGAGTCTTATGGGGGTCTCATGTTCTGTGAAAACCATCATATATTGCACATAAACGGTGTTTTTAAGGGAAAGCCTTTTAAACTTTCCTGTCATTATCAAAAAGCATTTTTTTAGCACCTGTTATTAGTAATGTTGTAAAAAAAATGCCTGTAATATAATAAAGTATAAGTATGTTACTTTGTATTTGCTCTTTAGGTATTTGGGGCAAGGGGATAGACTCAGTGCAATGAAAGAAATGCAAATGGCATTTCCAGGAAACAATCAATAAATATGTTTGTTTTTAATAATAAGTTTTCAGGAAGCAATTTGGGAGAGACAGATACAGATCAGATTGTTGGGGTTTGAATGACAATAGAGTTAGTGTTTGTTCTATAGACATACACCATTGTCATCTTTTCATGTGTTAGGCAGTGAGGGAATATATACAAATTATTGACTACTTCAATGAGAGTAATCTCAGAGTAGTATGTAGAAAGAATTATAAGTGAAAGTTGAAGAATTGGAATGGTTCTTGGCAAAAAGTTGACAGGTACACCAATAAGAGTATAATGAAGTATGCTTCTTAACTGTGGAATGCTCAGTTCCCCTGGTACACAAAGAAGAATGAAGGGTAGAAATAATGATCTCACTCTTATATATATATATATTTTAACATCTTTATTGGAGTATAATTGCCTTACAATGGTGTGTTAGTTTCTGCTTTATAACAAAGTGAATCAGCTATGCATATTATATCCCCATATCTCTTCCCTGTTGCATCTCCCTCCCACCCTCCCTATCCCACAAAAATACTACAATTCCAAATATTTTAATTGTGATAGCACTCTTTTCCACATTACCATGTTCAGCTCAAGCCAATTACACACGATGTAATTGTGGTATTTTATTGAATGGATCTTGCTTTCATTGGACTTGAGTGCTATATAATAATTATTTATTTGTGTTGCTTTATTGACAGTGACACAAACTGATGTAGTCAAGTGCAGAATCAAAGAGACGGCATCTGTAATGTTGGTTGTCTTTTGTCATGAAAGTAGAATCCCAAGAGACATTATTTTTTCTCCATATCTTAAATGATGAGAAGAAAAACATGCATTTTTAAACTAATAATCATTATATATTTTAATTTTGAATCATGGAGTTTGCTAATTATATATTTATACTCCCTAGTTTTCTATTTTTATAACTTAATAATAAAAATTACTTTTAATTTATTCCCTTGCATAAATTAAAATGAAAATGTTCAGAGTTTACTTTAAAATTTTGTATGAATTCAGATATAGATTTAAAATCCACATAAAATCTATGGACATATGAATCCATATAAATGTTAACTTTTCCTAAAAAATTGAAATATTATAACATGATTTTTAAGTTTTAGTATTTTAGTATTGTACTATTTGAATAACATAAAATCATTTACCTTTTATTAGTGTAAAGAGTAGAGTTAGCAGCTCTGGGCATAGCTTTAGGAATCTCATTTTGCTATTTTTTTTACATTTAAATATGAAAAAATATGCATAATCAAAACAAAATATGCATTGTGTATGTGTTTGGACTTGTAATGGGAAGCCTTATGAGTAAGGACTGAAAGAATTAAGACAAATTTTTGAAAATATTTATTAAAAGTGTATTTTGATGTATGCAGATCCATAAGGTTAATAAGTACTTAGCAAAGAGCAAGCTGTGTCTGGAAATACTTTGTGTCTACCATGTCGAAGGGTGAAGGTAACTGTATTGTAGTGATTGAATATGCTTTATTTATCCAGTCAGGAAATCAAAACCAAATAACTCCTCAGAGCAGTAATTACGAAGTATTGTCATTTTAATTTCTCTTTCCAAAAAACAGCAGTGAAATCGTATCATTAAAATTATATGCATGTATTGGTGTATTATCCTCTTTTCCACTGCATATATGGGTGTGAACAACTCAACTTTTATCAAAATGTATGTACCCAGCCTATTCAGATGTCTGCTTTGGATGATTTCTGTACCTTGTCCTTTTATGTCTCTCATTTTTTACAATTCATGTAATTATCTTTCTGGGATAATACGAATTATTTAAAGATGTATACCAAGTTACTTGACTTTATCTTTTTTTCCCAATTAAAAAAAGCCATTGTAATTAAGTGTAAAGCCAGACTCAGAATGTGTTTTAGACAGGAAAGTTTCACTGAGGGTCTTCTGCAGTAGCTACATCATATGTTTTCAATAATAAAATGACATTTTCTTTTTAGTCAATCTGTGGAAACTCCTATGATTAGATTAGTAGAGAATGAAACACATATCCTAGCAGCACCTGATCATAATGGAGAATGACTAGAAGATTTAAAGTACATTAACTATCTCTTATTAACTTGAATAATTTGAATAATTCTCTCTTCACTTTTAGACTAAATAATGATCAGAGCAGTTCTGCTGTGTCATTAAAAATTACATAAACAAGTATTAAAGTCTAGAGCCTCTCATATCTTGCCTTTTAGATATTTTAAGGCTACTTGGAAAGTGCTTTGACTAAAATATAACAGCATAGAAATGCAATTAGTAACATCTTTATAATACCACAATTAGCGAATGTTTTAATAATTCAGTAATTTCCTTTGATGGAATTATTTCTTCTATAAGCAACACTTCCTATGTAGTAACATGTCCCAGCTTCATATACTTTTCACAGGATCATAATTATTATCTTTATTGCAATAAAAAGACAAGGCTAAAGGGTTATGGGATGGTTACATATTAATAGAGTGATCAGAGCTTGTCTTTTCAACTCTGTAGCTTCAGAAGTTCAACTTTATTCTTTCAGCCAGTAGCAACCAAATTCTGGAGAACTAATTCACAGTAACAAAACACAAGAGACTGATTTATAAATAATGGTACCTACTTTATTTATAAAAGAGATTGGTATTTCTTTACTAGAATACAGTTATCTTTAAGTTCTTTGAGGAAAGAAAACATGCCTGTTAGGTTCATTGTTAAATCCCCAGAGTTTAGAAAATTGATTTTTGAATTAATTCATTAATAACTACTTAGTTTACTCTTAATGGCTTAAAGTCATTTGGGAGATTTCATGACTAATTAGTATTCTTGATAGATTTTTAAATGTCTGCTTAGGGAATACTTAGTAATAATTGTGCTTCATTTAATATCCAATTTATTAATATTATGAATTAGTAAAAAATTAGTATTTCATTACAATTAAATAATCAACTCTTCTCATAATACCCACATAAATCTTACATAAAAATAAATTAGAATATGTATTAAATTAAATTTTCCATGGCCCTTAAGCATTGGTTTAGATATTATATAATAAAATTCTTCTCGGTGTTTCATTACAACACCAAGCCTAACATATCAATTTATCTTAAATGTTTTAGCCACTTTTAGAGAAGAAAATTATGCATTTTACAGTGATTCAAGAGCAAATCAATATGCTTACCCTAAAACTGGTTACAAATGTGCTCACGCTAGGAATTTACATTTCGTTTTACCATTTGCCTTCGTTCTCTTTGCTAATGTGAAACTTTTCATCTTTCACTGGGATTTCAGAAATACTTGAGTCTATTTTTGCACTTCCCTTCGTTTCCCTAGGACTTACTTATTATACTAGACTTAAAAGAAAAAGAAAGCCTTCTCTTAAATTTGCACTTTCTGGGTTGTTGACTAGATAATTTTTTGTGTAGTCATTGGAATTTGCTATACATTCAGAGACGATTCAAACTCAAGATTCTGACCATCAGGTTGGACTTCCCTTTTTCAATTAAACTTTATATTCTATGTCCTTATGCCTTTATTTATTTTTTAAATTCAAGCCCAGCTTTTAATTTTGTGCAATATTGGTGCTCCCTCCCCAAATTATTTGCTTTTAAAGTTTCAACTGCAATTGTTATATAAACAGTTTTCCTGTTATTATGATATATATGCCTGGTATATTAATGTTATTAGAAACCTATGGACTTGCATTATTCTATCTTTATTATACAGAGCTACCTAGGTTTTTATCTACAAGAGGATGAGAGACTATCGTTAGTTATCACTTCTAGATATTCCATTAATTTATCAAATGTCTGAAGCACACAGTTGTGCCCTTTTAGATACAGGTCTATTAGTATTAATTAAATGCTGGACTCCTTTTCCACTTGGTGGTTATGTGTGACCATTAGTGCTGATCAGTCCTTTCTATCCCTGGTACAGAACTACTTTTTTAAAAAATTATTTATTTATTTATTTATTTACTTTTGGCTGTGTTGGGTCTTCGTTTCTGTGCATGGGCTTTCTCTAGTTGCGGCAAGTGGGGGCCGCTCTTCATCGCGGTGTGTGGGCCTCTCACTGTCGAGACCTCTCTTGTTGTGGAGCACAAGCTCCAGACACGCATGCTCAGTAGTTGTGGCTCACGGGCCCAGTTGCTCCGCGGCACGTGGGATCTTCCCAGACCAGGGCTCGAACCCATGTCCCCTGCATTGGCAGGCAGATTCTCAACCACTGCGCCACAAGGGAAGCCCATACATCTTTTTAATGCTATATACGTAAGCAACTTATTCTCACTGGTTATCCCTGCCACATTATATCATAGAACTTCCAAGAAACAGTTGATTTTGTTTATAGTTTAAATTATTAGATCCCTTGTAATTAATACAGATACAATGTAATACAATGCAATCCATTATAGTAATCGTTCCCTGTAATTTTCATTGACAGAAAAAAGCACTTATATTTGGCAATATTTATCACCTTTGAAACTACTGTGCTCTATTCACAGATAACATGTGTTTCTAAAGTTTAATAATGTTTAATTCTATTTTTTACAGTGAGAGTGGTTTATTTAAAAGTTGCAGTATCCTTACTTTCAGTCCCAGGAACTAAGGTGTCCATTTGACAATGTCATTAGGCTTTCTCTAATGAATATTTACTTCTTTAGATATAAATTATGGTAACATTCAAATCAGTGGACAAAGTAATCTGAAATGTTGTGGTATCATTTAACATTTAGGTTGTTTTTCTTGATGTTCTATTTTTTGTACTTTTGTTATTTCCATCCTAGTCTCTAAGAGTAAATTCTTGCTTTCTTAATATATTCACTACCAATCTATATACAGATATGCAAATCAGGACTGTATTCCTCCTTCAAGAATTTCTACCTCTGCACATCACTGTTTTCCCTCAAGATTTCTCAATATACTCTTCTAGTTTACTGTGCTATTTGCCCTCTTGAGAAAAAATGGAAAAGCAACATGATCTAGCTCTGATATTTATGACTTTATGAAAATCAATAATTAATTTTTAATCTAATTGATATTTATTTCTCCCATTCATTCCTCCTAATCTAAAGCAAATGATTGGGAAACAGTAACTGGATTTCCCCTCCCTTCCAAGCATAGTTTAAATTAATATTTCAGGGTTGGCACTGTATACAAAAATTGTTTGAGAATTCGTTAAATGTGTCAGGAGACTGTTACACAAATTGGAAAGATAAATATTAGAAAAAGAATCTAAAGTTTTAGTTCACAGACTTCTGTACATTTGAAAAACTTCTTTGTGCATTTTTAATGGGAGTTAAAATTTTTATAATAATTATTGAAATTTTTATTGGGCTGATAATTTTAAAGCTTATAAAATAAACAATTTCTGGGGTTCAGTTATAGCATTTCCTTTGTAATTTTGAGTTCTTTTTCGCTTCATGGCATCTACATGTGGATATTTCCTCAGGTTTTCAGTGTTTTGGTTTCTAACTATTGATTTTGCTTTTTCTTCAGGATGTTTTGAATAATTTGGGATCTTGTGAACTGGATGAAGATGATCTAATGCTTGATTTGGAATTTTTAGAGGAACAGAATCTTCATCCTTCAGGTAAATATTGAATAAATGCACAATATCATACAACTCTGGTCCAAGTCATTTAGCTTTCATTGATAAGCTAAATATTGTTTAGGCTGCATTCAGTCTTTTCAATCCCCAGTTTCTGTATTCTGTGTGCAAGGCACATGCTAGGTACCCTGGACACATTATACTGCTGATCTTATAATCTATTATGAAAATATAAATTTGGTTGGAAGATAATTATTAAATAAGAAAAAATTATAAAGCAAAAGTTCTTTCAAAGAGGGAAATTCTAATGAAACAGTTAATGAAAAAGTTAATATTTTCTTTTTTGGTGGGGGGAGACAACACTTATAATCCCATTTTTCACTTATTTTATATAACCAAATGAAAGTTTGGTGGACCAAGTTTACTCTTTCAAACCTTAGCCACCTTAGTAATAACTATGGTGGTTAATGTTAATGTGATAAGGTTGACTTCAAAGTTAGTAATTACCAATAGCAACCACAAGTACACACTCATAAACACATATACACACACATACATACACACACACAGGGTTATAGTGTGAGATAAATAAATTCTTCCTGAATGAATGAAGAAGGGAGCCCACTATATTTGTTAATGGTTTAAATTTGTATTAAGGCATAAAGTGTAATATCTTCAAATACCAAAATTATTCCTTTTGTAGGACATAGGAATTAATTGTTCACTCAAATTTAAATATTTGACTAGAAAGGCAAGTTTTTATTTATTTATTTTTTACTACTAATAATACCTTGAACTTAGTCATTTTCAAGTTAAAGTAGAAGTAACATTAAAGCTTTAAAACCTTGAGTCATACTTCATACATTTAAGAAAATCAACCTCTTGGAATTTATTGTCCATGTTTTTAACTTTTAGGAATTAGACCTAATCTCTGAGGTTGTTTCCAGCTGTAATATTTTATGATGAATTTTTGTTCTTGCAGTATTTTTATATTATAAATAATGTCATAGTAACAATTGTCAAAAGAAGGAAATAATGTATTTTTTTACACTCTATTTTAGGCTAATATCAAAAAGGAGCTAAATAAAATTTTTTTCTGCTTAAATGTATATTTAGGATAACCATTTCTTGAGACATTCTTCCTGCAGTTGATTTGACAGATATTCTTTTAAAAATGTAGATTTTCTCACTTTTATGCAGGTACCTTATACAATTTCATCATTCATGTGTATTTATATTGAAAGAGTCACACATGGTGACAATGTATACATTTTGGCGGGAAATATGTCAGTATCTAGCAAAACTATACATACATTTATCTTTAGATCCAGCTATCCAACATCTAGTAATTTAATCCTAACACACTGGAAATATACAAATTAATATATGCTGATAACTACTTATTGCAATATATTTGCAAAAACAAAATATTGGAAAACCTCAAACGTCCTTCAATAGGACATTGGTTGAATATACAATGGTACACTAGGCAGTAATCAAAAGGAATAATGATGGTGTTGATATGTGCTATAGCATGATTGTAAAGGTATAATACTATCAGTGAAGAACTTTGCAATGATGAATTAGACAGGCAGTACCTAAAGTCACTGATCACTAACTTCACTAGAAGTGTAACAACGAGACATTTTGTCCCTCTTAATGCAATGACTAGAGAAGTACACAGCAATACCACTCCTGCCCACAAGTACTTAAATCTATTTGTCTCTTGATTAAATAATGATTTTACAGGAAATATTGGGGTGACGAGAGAGGGAATGTTAAATGGCATGATAGGATTGCCAGCAAGCAAACATAGGTATGGGGCATTCTACAGGGTAAATGGTCTGGTTTCTTCAACAAATAAATGGCATGTTAAAAAGGGGAGGGATATTGTAGATTAAAAGAGCAAATGCCATGTGACATCTTTGTGTCAAAACATAAAAACACTATGCAAATATATTTCAGAGTTTATCAGAGAAGTTTGAGTAGTGATGGAATTATTATCACAGAATTATTTTAATTTTGTTGGGTGCTAAATATTTTTCTTTGGTTTTGTCTTTGAGGAAAACTCTTCATAGAGACGCATGTGGTTGAAATAATATGGTATCTGAGATTTGCTTTACCAACAGTATGGAGGAGGGAATAGATGAAACAATGTTGGTATATTATTGAAAATTATCAAAGCTGGGAAATAGGTGCTTGGGGTGAAACTTTCATTGATGAGTTGTAATGTTTTCTCTATTTTAGGTATTTTTAAAGATTTTCACAATAAAAATAAAACCAAGTAATAAGTAAGCAGAATTATAGACAACATAGACATCTCAGCTGTGTTTGTTAGGCAGCCATGATAAAGAGCAAAGAATGCCTTAAAAATATAAAAGAGTTAGCTCAGTTTATTTGCTTGGGAACAAAAATGAACATTTGTAAACTTTAATTTCTCTTTTATAAAATAATGAGTACAATGAACTTTATTAGTTTATTTTAAAAAATGATATAACAAATATGATGAATCTCTTGAATCTGCCTCAAGGTGTAGATAACTTGGTTGAAACCAGAACTAGGGTACCTTATGAATCAACTGAGTTAACCAAATTGTTCATAAGATAAATGATGTTACTTTGCATATCTGAAGTACAGTTATAATAAGTTGAGATATTCCTTAAAGTGACTTGGGTTTGTTTAATGTTACTTAATAAAATGAAAACTTGTTTCACTTTGGATGCCACATTATGGGGTTTGAAAAAAGGCACAAATATCTGTTTATGTACATTAGCTCAGAAAGAAGAATTTTTGGTTGAATTGGTTTTATACAATTTGGTTTTTTTTCAAGCAACATAATTAAAGGTCTTATCAGAATATAAGAAGCTTATTATTGATAAATGATACTGGTAAAAAGCTCATTAATACTAAACATTCTAAAATACTGATTTAAATAAAAGTCATTTTCAAAAGTCTGAAAACTAAAATAATGGTACCATTTAATTCTACTAATGTTACTGTGGACATCTTTTCATGTTCTTTTTATTTTATTCTTGCTATCTGTATTTTCATCTAAAAATGAATTATAAGTTTTCAGTTAGATTTTTAGAAGTTGACCAGTGCAGTGAACAATATGAATAAAGTTTCATGAATCCTTTTAATATGTAAATATATCTGTGGAGTCCTCAATTAACACACTTCCTTCCTAAAAAAAGAGGTAGTATGAATAAATAGTAGTATAAATAAAATATCTGTTTTAAAGTACAGTAAGTGGATATTATCTTTTTTTTTTTTAATGAAAGCAAGAAAGGACAATTTCAATGGAAAAAAAAAGGTGTATGAATTCAAAATGAGTTCCCCAAAGGAGACTTGCCTTAAGGAGAAAAAATAAAAGCAACTATTCTGAATAATTTACTCTGATCTTGGTGTTATCTAATATTATCTTTTAAATTCTAATATAAAAGCTAGGATTTTAGATTAAAAAGCCTGTGGATAAGCCTTCCAGATGTCTTTTATTATATTTTCTTCAATTAATGTTTAAATTACTTTTCTGGAAATTTTTTATGTTCAATTAATATGCATCATGTTTAAACATAGGATTATCAATTTAATACCAGACATTCCATTTCCCCTGTAGTAAATTATTACATTTACTGTTTTTCTGTTTAATGCATCATTTATAATGCATATATGACCAGTTATTTTTTAATTAAAAAATATGAGATGCTATCAGTTATACTTTGATAAATTAAAAAGTATATTAGTGACCTTCCCACTTTTTATCTTTCTTTACTGTCTTATTCATGTTGATATGGTGGTGTTTTTGCCACAGATGGAGTCATGCAAGATATTAGCAGTGATGTTGGTTAGATATACCTCAACAGCCTTTTGAAAAATAAAAGTACTAACAAGATTTACTAGCATTTAGTATCTCTAAGACTCAAACACGTGCCCTTAAAATTTTATTTACCCTGAAATGCATGTTATGAACTACATAATCTGTCAAAGGAAAAATACCAGAAATATATTTTTGCCTAGTTTTCTTTATATAGTTTTACATTTTTGTGATTAGGATTTTTTTCTATTAATTTAAGCATCTTAGAAAATAATCATTCAAGAAAAATAAGGTAATGATTAAAGAAGGATATGAAAAATAAAATGAAGCCACAGATAAGTTTGGCACACAAAATGTATACAGTATTACCTCAGAGACCCAAAAATATTACTTGGAGTATACTACTAGCATATGTGAAGAAAGAAACAGAACCAATTGCATGATTTAAAATATATATATATATATATATATATATATATATATATATATATATATACCATCAATCATTCAGTCAATCAGTCAATGCCCTTTTTAAAATAAAGGAATTCTTGTTACTAAGAACTGAAAGATATTTTGCTCACATGTCTTTATAAGGTATAAATTATTTGATATCAATAGTTTCCTCAGCAACTCCTTTCAATGCAAGCTGGTAGCATCATGTTACCAGTTCAGCAGAAGAAATTCTAAATGGTGACACATCAGTGTAGCAAAAGCTAGGAGCTTTATAAGGAGCTTGCTTAATCCCAAAATAAAATCTAGTTCCTTGTCCATAGTTCATATTCCTCAGCTAATTTTTTTTTTTTTTTTTTTTTTTTTTTTTTTTTTTTTTTGCGGTACGCGGGCCTCTCACTGTTGTGGCCTCTCCCGTTGCGGAGCACAGGCTCCAGACGTGCAGGCTCAGCAGCCATGGCTCACGGGCCCAGCCGCTTTGCGGCATGTGGGATCTTCCCGGACCGGGGCACGAACCTGTGTCTCCTGCATCTGCAGGCAGACTCTCAACCACTGCGCCACCAGGGAAGCCCTCAGCTAATTTTAATGTTGAAAATAGTTAATGTAAATGATGTCAAGCATTTTCCTCGGACGTAAGGTAATTACCATAAAGCCTAGTGGAATATCTAATATTAAGCAGTGTTACTTCCCAGTGAGTCCTCCAAAATGAACTCTTTGCAAAATGTAACCCTTATGTAACAGAAAAAGACAAGTTTTCTACAAATAGAAGTAATCAAAACACCAGTTAAATATCAGACAATGCATACTGTTCGATAAAGAATAAGCATTTGAGTTTTGGTTTTAGAGTATTTAATCTATACCTATTCTTTAGCACAGTGAACTACAGCGAGGTCACATGTCTATTGAGGCTGCTCCTAGCATTACCTTCATAGTGGTAGAAGCTGATGGGAAGCATGCACCTGGCTAATTTGACAGTGAAGCATCATAATTAACTAAATGAGTTAAAGTTGAAAGGAAAAGAGGCTAAAACACATTTTGATGTTACCTGTTTGGAACATATTCATTAAAATACTATTTCTCCAATTCTTTCTTTTGTTAATACTAGGAGTGGGTTGTGTGTAACCTTTAGCAATTAGTAGCTGGAGATCTAAGTTGATAGGAAGGAAAGCTGAATGCCTGTAATAAGCCATGCTCTTTGCCTAAGCTATCTCAGCTTATCCTGACAGTAACTTTCTGAGAGGAAGTTGCATTTTAAAGATTCATTCAAATTAAAGAAACCACAAATTAATATCAAAAGAGAGCAGACACTGTAGAGACAGACACATCCAAGTTAGAAAAGCAGCTTTGCCACGGTAGCCTTGGCAAATGATCCAATCTTCCTGAGCCCTTTTCCCTCATTTGTCAATTGACAATAAAACTATCTATCTCAAAATATCCTACCAAAATGGGTGACGTATTTACATGTAAAGCGCCTTTCACAGTTGTCTAGAATAAAATAAGAGCCCAGTACAAATTGCTTAACTCTCTTGAAATCTTGAATTCTGTGTCAAAAAATTTGTCCCATCGTTGGTTATTTTTCGTAGTTCTTAATTTCTTAATACTTCATCATTAGTCTATATATTTAAAAATATGCTTTCTGATTTGAATTTTTATTATCTAACATTTTAAATGGTCTTTTCTTAGTACTGATTATTCAAAAATTAAGTCACTTCGCTTATTACAGGTGGTACGTTTCTGTGTTAAAATCAATACAGTTAAATGCATGAAAATATTTTTTCAGATATTAGTCATGTGTCCAATATACCACAACATATTTAAAATAGAATTTCTCAGAGAAAGAATAAATTTCTGTTAAATACTTTAAAGCTTATTAATGTAAATCATTTATGTTCAGAGAGAAAGCCAGTCTGTTCTTTTGTATTAAATTTTGGTGTTTACAATTTTCAGTTACTCAGTTGGAAATATATTTTACTTATTTATCATTCTTTGATGAAAATAATGTAATGGTCATTTGGATGATTGGGTGAAGGAGTTTGTTATTGTTTTTTTAATTTATTTTGGATTGTATATCTAAAAACACCTGGGGCCAGTATCTCTTGGTATATGTCCAGATGCAAATAGGGACGTAATGGTCCAATGATATCACTTAGGAATTAATTAGGTAGTTGTTAAATTATTTTGAGTTTGATGAACAAGCAATATAAAATTCTGCAGTGAGTTAATTAAGGAGGTAATTTTTGTTATTAATTTTTAATGGATAATAGCACAGCAGAGCTGAGATGAAACCCTAGTGGCTTTGAATGGTAGTGTACAAATTGCAACATTGTTCACACAGGGAAAATTATAAAAATCAACTGTAAGTTTTTACAAGCTTTGGCATGTCTCGGTCAGAAAATGTGTGTGTAAGTTATTTTCAATATGATTGTATAAAGCTAAGAACATGACACTTAATTTTGGAATTATGACGTAGTGGATAAAAATCTGGACTCTGGAGTTAGACAAATCTCAGCTGCAGTCAGGCTATGTAAACTTGAACGAATTATTTAATCTCCCTAGTTTCCCTTTCTCATCTGAAAATAGGGACAGTAAAAGTATTTGCTTCATAAGTTTGTTGTGAGGAATAATAACTTAAAGAAGAGTAGAATGTTCTGTCACATGTCTAGCATATAATATTTTTTAAGAAATATAGAAAATACTATTTTGCAATATCCATGATAAAATATGATGTACCTGAGCATTAATAGGAATCTGATTTTGCCAGTTTTGGTGATATTTCCAGTCTCTATTAGTGGAAGCTCTCAACTACATTTGCAAGTATAGTATTTCTCAAATTTTAATTATAGAATGCCACACCAATTTTGTGACTATCATTTATTACAAAACTTATACATTATAGCATTAAATAAAATAATAGAATAATAATAAATAACATTTATTGAATCTGTGTGCCAGTTCCATGAGGTACATAACCCCTTGCACATTTGAGAAAATTTAAACTTTGATAACATATTACAGGTAGTGGATATCCCAGGGGAACCCAAACAAAGTTTTGCTAACTCTGAATGCTCTATGTTTAATCATTATGACTTTTTTGACTAATAATATTAATTCATATAAAATGTTAAGATCACAAGTACACTGAAGCTTTTGTTTTATTGGCTCTTCTTTCTATTAACTTACTCAGTTACAAGCATCACTTATCAATGTCTGCCTTTGACTTCATGCAAGAAGCTGAGACTTACTTATATTTATTTACTAGAGCATCTGTGTTGTCCCAGGCACTGGTGTAGACACTTACATGTTTCTGTTTTTGCTTTGTTTGTAAGCTATAATTTATAAGCACTTTGGATTATCCCATTTAACCCTAACAACAATTCTCTAGAAATTATTACTATTCTTGCTTTGATAATGAAGGAATGGAGATCCAGAGAGTGTTATTATTGGTCCAGGACTGCAGAGATAATAAGTGGCAGAAGTAGGGTTTAAATTACACTATGGTGACTTGATGCGTACCTAATGTTTTCACAGAGCTCTCAATGACCTTTAGTTGCTAGAAAAAGCAGTTATAACAAAACTGAAAAATGTTCCTTTGTAATATAGTGTTTGAGTAGCACTATAGTGAGGACAAAATTGGGACAAAAGTCATTTCCTGGGTTTCACCCCCTGGGGCTGTTGCTCTTTTCTGCCTTGAAAGGCTTAGAGTACCTGTTATCTGCTTGGTAGCCATCAGATGGCAATCGTGTTCTGATAATAATGATAGTGACCCTGTCATGCATTTGTATTCAGCTTTACAGTTTACAAGGGACTTCAAATATGTTATCTCATCAGATTGTCACAATAACACTCTGAGACAGGTGTTAATATATCCCAACTACAGTAGAGGAAGCAAATACTCTATGGTTAAAAACTTACTGAAGTTCGTATAGCCAATATTAACCCAGATCTTAACGTTAAATGACAGGGTTTTTTCACTATCTTTCTAGATCTTGTGGCTTCTGATTTTACATAGTACAAATCTAATATATTTGGTCATATATTTTCCAAGCCCACTGAAAATCATAGTTACATCTTAGAAAAGGGGAAAGGGTTGCTTTAAGCAGACATGCTGAATGTGGTGAAAAATAAATACCACTAGCAAGAAGGCAAGAGGAAAAGGTAAAAAATGCTTTGAAAAGTAGGCAAAGTCATAAAGCAGAAAAGTATAGGGTCATTAAATGTAAGAACAGACATCGCCATCTGCATCAGCAGGTCATGAGGCATTACTGTATTGCAGTATATTATTCCATTGCATTTAAAAATTATTATAGCCTTGAATCATTGAGAAAAAAATTATAGTCTGCATACTCTGATAAGATGGTAAGCTATAAAATTCACTTAGGAAATATATCTATCGGAACTGTTTTTATTTAACTCTTTAATATGTTAAGAGGAAACAGTTTCTTAGTTCTTCATAAACTTTATCCAGAAAGTATCATTTCTTAAGGATTCTAGATTGCAAAATTGGAGTATATTTTAAAATACTTTTTATATAATTTTTATATTTCTGCCCATATTCCTTCCCCCAAATTCTTGCAAATGACTGAGTAAACAAAAGGAGAGCTGTGAGAAGGTTTACTAATTATCATTCTTGAAAATTCAGTAATTTATTTATGGCCTACTGGTAGGGTATTAGGGATCATGATATTACTTAAACTCAAGACTGTACAATTGGCTGTAACATCTATTTTCAGGATAGATCAAAATTTTAATGGTTTTTGTTTATTTCTTGGTTTTGGCAGATAAATTTATTGATTGACCAATAATTAGTTCATTAATTTGATACTTTGCTTTCAATTCCATTTCTAAAATTTCAAACTTACCGGTTTTCAATATGATGTTCACCTGGGTGCATTGTTTTCGGTGTTTGGTTCATGATATTAAATGGCATCTTTAAATGACAGAAGAAAGGCCCTAACTGAAAGAGAATTTCAGATATTATGAAGTGGATCCTCTCCTGCTTCTGCTCTCCATGAATATTCAGAGTTTTAATGGCTTTGGTCAATATCGCACAATTAGTTTGTAGTAGAAATAGGCCTGTTAATAAGAAATTGACCAGCTCCATTTAGTAAGCAGAATTGAAATTAATTATTTTATTCTTTATTATTGTTGCCAACAGAATAAGTCGTTTGTATTTGTGAATTTAGAAGTGACTGGCTATTTCTCCCATCAGACTTTGCTGTACTTCAAGAGAATTGCTTCAGCTATAAAGAAGGCTTTTAGATGAAACCGTTTTTAAGGTCTAATAACTATAGCTGAAAAATGTTTACACATTCTGACCTAATTTAATATTAAATGACAATTGTAACGGTCATAGAATTTACTTGTAACCTGCTATTGTAGTATTTCATACTGTTATAAACTCTCTTCTCCTGTGCAAAAGGGCAGTCAAAGGCCTAAGTTCATTAGAGGATACAGTCAAAGGAAAAGATTTCTTTCATTCAGCATAGTTTTTCTGGAGCAATTAGAAAGAAAATATGTGTCTCAATATAGAATTTCATGGCCTTGTACAATTATGTGGTGACATCTCCACACAATTGCTTGAATAATGCCAGCAACATCAGCTGTCACAATCAAAACGAACAAGTAATTAAGAAAACTAATGCTGGTCTTTCTTCTGAGGAAGTAGAATATTTATGTTTTTAAAATTGTTCACCAACAAGAAAAATAACCACTGACATGAAACGTAATTTTCTACAGTGGCTGAGGCAGAAAAGATAGAAATAATAATGAACATTCGCACTATTACAACAAATTAAGTTGTAATTGTATACACCAAAAATAATTACAGAGTCCCTTTTCCTTGGATTATAAAATTTTAATAGCATCATTTTATCAGGCGTCACTATAGCATCTAGCATCTTGACCCTTTTATTTATGTTCTGCTTCTCCATCTTATTAACCAAAATTTCCAAAAGTTTACAGTGGAATTGGGGGTCTCATTCTTATGAGGACCACTTGTTTTCTCTAACCATACACCTTAATATGCTAGGATAACCTACACTTGTCTGAATAATTAGTAAAGAAAACTATTAGAAAAGACCACAACTTGTCTGAATAATTAGTAGATTTGAGTGAGCCATGATATTTGTGTCAAATGCTGATTCCCCAACCTTTTGATAAGAAACTGCTCAGTTTATTGCTTACTGAAGTGAGGGCGAAACGCCACCTCTGATGAACTCTGGTTGTCTTTCGGAGGGGAAAGAACAAGTTAGGATTTATAGAGATTTTGAATTTGGTTTAAGGCAGATATTTCAGTTTGAAGGTTTGATTGGGATTGGGATTAGATAAAATAGTATCAGAATGTAAGATTTGTGGACGCTACAAGGCAAGGATTTTAAAGTGAAAGGATGATTCTTAGTGCATAATGATGCTTTCTACTGAAAAATTGGTAGGTCTTTTGGGAAAGCCCTGTAATGAAAAGTGAAGCTCTTTGAAATAGTTAAGTTATTCCAATAAAGACAGTAAAATAGTAAAATGATGTTCATATACACAGTCACCGATTTGGGAGTTGGTAGTTTTAGGTCTTAATCCCCACTGAGGGAGACAGAGGGATAGACCATTTTTAGGTGGAGGCATCATCCATCCAGATTTTCACTATTGTTTGAGGTGTCATCATCACATATCAAGTCATTGTCTCATCATCCATACATCATGTTAGATTCTGAAGATGACATATCTGAACTCTGCAACATAAATAGTAAAATAAGGTTTCTGATCAGGATTTGTTATCCACTCTCAGCCCGCAGTCGAGTGCCCAGATTAAATAGGAGATGAGACCCCATCCCCATTCTGAAGAGCCTACAGAACCAGATATGGGGTTGTTAACGAAACTACTTTAATTTTCTGATATCTTTATTTTTAGTCAGGATACTTTGGGTAAGAGGACAAAAGCATCTCCAGCCTAGGCTGCAAATGGATATTCTGAATAAGGTTTAGATACAAGAAATCTCTCCTGGACTGAAATATTTTAAAATTTTGTCTCAAGGACAATCTGCTCTCAACATCCTAAAAATGATAGGACATATAAAAATATTATCTGAATGATGGGTTAAACCAGCTTGTCATTGCAAATATGTCCACATTTGAAGATGATTAAGAGAACTGAAAAGTTTTTTTATTGTCTCCTTGTGAGATTTTGTCTTCTAATTGAACATTACTCATATGCACTGAAAGATCGGGACTTTTTGGATATCTTGGCACCAATAGTAATCTGGATCTGCTCCCTCATTAGAGTATTCATAGATCAGGAAATTATTAAAATACATATTATTGGGGGGTAATAATGGTAAAAAATATTCTGAGGAAAATGGAAATAAAGGTTATCACTAATTTTACCAGGTGGTTCTTCTTAATAACATATTTTAATGATTTAAAGAGTCACATTATTTCACATTTTACTCTCTCTGATATTGATGTATTTATAATGAAGATTTTTAAAAAAATTCTATTAATATTTTGGTCGCACTGTTTGGCATGTATGACCTTAGTTCCCTGACCAGGGATCGAAACCGTGCCCCCTGCATGGGGAGTGCAGAGTCTTAACCACTGGACTGCCAGGGAAGTCCCAGTATAATGAAGATATTTTAGCATCGTGTCCTAGATGGACAGCGGTTTTATTTTTCTTTTAAATAGTTATATAAAATGTGTCTTGCAATTAATGGTGTCTTAGATCCAAAACAATATATATCTTTAGATTAGTGGTCCCCAAACTTTTTGGCACCAGGGACCAGTTTCGTGGGAGGCAGTTTTTCCATGGTGGGGGGGGGGTGATGGTTCAGGTGGTAATGTGAGCGATGGTGAGCGGCAGCTGAAGCTGCGCTCACTTGCCGACCACTCACCTCCTGCTGTGCGGCCCGGTTCCTAACAGGTCGTGGACTGGTACCAGTCCGTGTCCCCGGGGTGGTGTACCCCTGCTTTAGATAATAGGAATTTGAGAGAGCCATAGGGGTGAAGTGCTAACCTGTATATCTTTGACTTCATATTGCCTACATTTAAAGAATCCAGAATACTCCCCAATTCTGATTGGACACCCTTAAAGAGTCATATTTGCTTTTACATTGTTTTATTATTTTGAAAAGTAAAACATTTATCATCTTCAGTATGGTACTAACTGCAGTACTCATAATCCTCTACTTGTGTACGTGGGATATATACCATATTATTGCTTTGTGCTTATCCATACATTTATATGTTTGCATTTTTTCCTAGTCCGACCTACTATGATCTTCATTATCCTTACATATAAAAAATACTACCCTTTAGAGAAGAGATTTCTGTTACTAAGAATTACATTTTTATCTCATATTCTACATTTTTATCACTCTGTGAAAATAAGAGAGGTCAACTTCAACCATCACTTAGAAATATTGACTCCAGAGTCTCTACCTCCAGTTTAAGCCTCTTTCACGTACAGATATATGTATGTAACAGTATGCTTACAATTTTACTCGATGTCAGTAATATGCTTTGTATTTATTTCTATTTTTATTCATTTATTTGGCTGTGCCAGGTCTTAGTTGCGGCACACGGGATCTTCAGTTGCGGCATGCCTGGATCTTCAGTTGCAGCATGCAGGATCTTTAGTTGCGGCATGCGAACTCAGTTGTGGCATGTGGGATCTAGTTTCCTAATCAGGGATCGAACCCAGGCCCCCTGCATTGGGAGTGCAGAGTCTTAGCCACTGGACCACCAGGGAAGTCCCAGTAATATGCTTTAGATTTAACAGATTCAAGATTAACCTTATTCTTCCTGCCTCTTAATTTGTTCTTCTCTGTTTATTTAATCTCTTGGTGAATGACACCAACATTATGCAGACAAAAACTTGAAGCTAGATGTCACTAGGTTTAATTGATTCTACTTTTTAGCTTTTCTTGATTCTTCACCCTTCTCTCCACAATTCCTGTTTCAGTCTTTATTTGGGCCAGGATCATTTTCCTCTAATTCTATGTGACCCAGTTGGTTTTTGAGGCCCTTTCTCTGGCCCAAATGTCCATTAGTGCCATCTTTGTTTTTTCTTTTTCCTCAGTGCCAACCTTGATGCAGAACTCAGGTCCTCTTTCAATTTCCCATCTCTTACCCCACTGCACAAAAAAAATTCTATCAAATAAAAACTTTCATGATTAATGTTGACTTTATTTCAGAATTTGGAGTCAAGGTGGAGTAATCATCTAGTTCCAGTGAGAGAGAAGGTAGACAGTGTATTCAGGAGTTTCATTTTGCTCTCTCTTCTGGACTTTCCTCAGTTTCTTTCCTACAGCCACATTCTTCTCCAAATTCTGGCCCATTTGTCCTTTTTCCTTCTTTAATTCATGCAAAGCATATCTACAGGCTACTCTCAGGGCTAGGTGTCAGCTGGCTCGTAGGCCCAAAGGCAGAGGCTCCACCTCTAAAATGGTTTAGCAGAGCATTTTCCTTTCAAAGGTAGGGCTCTCCCAACTAGATTATTGTAACTGCTGCTACATCTTGTCACTATCTCCTTACATGCCTGCCTCCTGTTTTAAGTTTGACCTCCTCTAATCCATTCTCCATATTGCCCACAAGGTATGCTAGCATGACAACCTGATATTGGTCACTGATGTATCTTTAAAATTTTCAGTATTCCCCATTGCTTGCATTATAAATTCCAGTTTCATTAGTGTGGCTCACAAAATTCTCAAACTTCAGTACTCACCGCTTTTTCTACATAGCAAGATTGACTTCAAGCAAATAATTATTGAAGGTGTACTATCAGCCCTAAGATTACGGTAGCAGACACGGGCCATGTAGCATATGGCCTAATGGAAAATTCTATTTTTAAATGATTGTTAAGGAAGAAAACAGCAGTATGCAGTGGAAGGATATAGCCATCTTGGCAAGAAAAGACTTCCTGAGGAGGTGATATTTAAGCTTTTACATGAAGGATAAGTGGCTGTTCAGTGAGGTGGTGGGGGAAATGGCTTAGCAAATTGGAATTCTTAGAGGAAAGTGTGACACGTTGAGGAACATCAAGGAAGCCCAGCGTGTTTTGGCAGAGTAGGGAATAAATGGCGCTAGCTGAGTGACTTGAATGAACCGTGTTCCTTCTCGCCCATATGATGTTTGAAGTGCTGTCTTCTGATCCTGAAATGTTCTTTCCTTTCTTATTAATTATCAGTGTTCAACTGCTAAAATAAAGTCTGAAACCACTGATCTGTTTGAATGAAATAAGAGCACTCCCTAACACCATACACAAAAATAAAAAAATGGATTAAAGACCTGAATGTAAGGCCACTATCAAACTCTTAGAGGAAAACATAGGCAGAAAACTCTATGACATAAATCACAGAAAGATCCTTTTTGACCCACTTCCTAGAGTAATAGAAATAAAAACAAAAATAAACAAGTGGGACAAAATGAAACGTAAAAGCTTGTGCACAGCAAAGGAAACTATAAACAAGACGAAAAGAGAACCATCGGAATGAGAGAAAATATTTGCAAATGAAGCAACTGACAAAGGATTAATCTCCAAAATATACAAGCAGCTCATGCAGCTCAATATCAAGAAAGCAAACAACCCAATCCAAAAATGGACAGAAGACCTAAATAGACATTGCTCCAAAGAAGATATACAGATTGCCAACAAACACATGAAAAGATGCTCAAGGGCTTCCCTGGTGGCACAGTGGTTGAGAGTCCGCCTGCCGATGCAGGGGACACGGGTTCGTGCCCCGGTCCGGGAAGATCCCACATGCTGTGGAGTGGCTGGGCCCGTGAGCCATGGCCGCTGAGCCTGCGCATCCGGAGCCTGTGCTCCGCAATGGGAGAGGCCACAACAGTGAGAGGCCCGCATACCGCAAAAAAAAAAGATGCTCAACATCACTAATCATTAGAGAAATGCAAGTCAAAACCACAATGAGGGCTTTCCTGGTGGCGCAGTGGTTGGGAGTCCGCCTGCTGATGCGGGGGACGCAGGTTCGTGCCCCGGTCTGGGGGGATCCCGCATGTTGCGGGGCGGCTGGGCCCGTGGGCCATGGCTGCTGGGCCTGTGTGTCTGGAGCCTGTGCTCACAACACAACGGGGGAGGCCACAGTGGTGAGAGGCCCGCAAACCGCAAAAAAAGAAAAAAACCACAATGAGGTATCACTTCACACTGGTCAGAATGGCCATCATCAAAAAATCTACAAACAGTAAATGCTGGCGAGGGTGTGGAGAAAAGGGAACCCTCTTGCACTGTTGGTGGGAATGTAAATTGGTACAGCCACTATGGAGAACAGTAAGGAGGTTCCTTAAAAAACTAAAAATACCATATGACCCAGCAATCCCAGTACTGGGCATATACCCTGAGAAAACCATAATTCAAAGAGTCAGGTACCACAGTGTTCACTGCAGCACTATTTACAATAGCCAGGACATAGAAGCAACCTAAGTGTCCATCTACAGATGAATGGGTAAAGAAGATGTGGCACATATATGGAATATGGAATATTACTCAGCCATAAAAAGGAACGAAATTGAGTTACTTGTAATGAGGTGGATAGACCTAGAGTCTGTCATACAGAGTGAAGTAAGTCAGAAAGAGAAAAACAAATACTGTATCCTAATGCACATATATGGTATCTAAAAAAACAGTACTGATGAACCCACTGGCAGGGTAGGAATAAAGACGCAGCCATAGAGAACGGACTTGAGGACACAGTCGGGGAAGGGGAAGCTGGGACAAAGTGAGAGAGTGGCATTGACATATATACACTACCAAACATAAAATGGACGGCTAGTGGAAAGCTGCTGCATAGCACAGGGAAATCAGCTTGATGCTTTGTGACAACCTAGAGGGGTAGGATAGGGAGGGTGGAAGGGAGGCTCAAGAGGGAGGGATATGGGGATATATGTATACGTATCACTGATTCACTTTGTTGTACAGCAGAAACTAACAACATTGTAAAGCAATTATACTCCAATAAAGATATTTTTAAAAAGTCAGTATGTGCACAGGAGAAAATAAAGGTGATACTAGGCAATGATGTTAAGGGCTAAATAAATATATTATTGATATGTTCAGGGGAAAGAGATATTTCTGTGGGCTGCGTTAGGAAGCATAGGCTTCAGGAGAGGTTGTACTTACACTTATTTAAAGTGCAGTAAAGTCTCAGGTGGGAAAGAATTCTATGAGCTGGAATTAATAATAAAGAAAAGATTAAAGAAGTAAATATTTAATTTGTCTGAACTTCAAAAGCAAAGATTAGGATTTATTTATGCAATTTTTAATCCTATTACTATATTTCTTTTTTCTCATGTGTTTTTAAATAGTTGAAAACAAAATAGGGCTTTGTTTTTTACTTTTGCTATAAAATAAAATACTAAATGTGTTAAGTATTGGAACAAAAGGATGACTTGTTAATTTCAAATATATGAGTCTGATGATATGTAACAATAAAAATCTTTATAAAATGTTAACCAGCGGGACTTCCCTGGTGGTCCAGTGGTTATGACTCTGTGCTTTCAACGTAGGGGGCGTAGGTTCGATCCCTGGTCAGGAAACTAAGCTCCCACATGCCGTGCGGCATGGCCAAAAAGTTTTAAAAATATCTATATGAACCAGGAATTATAGTTTTACGAATTGGTACTTGGCAATATGCTTTTCTGAATAACTCTGTGCTTCTCTGACTAGCAGAATTGCTTTTAAGTTGTTCTGAACAATCTTCTCAATGCAGATGTCTAAAAGAATTCTAGATTATTCTTTTTAAGAATAGTTTTAAATGTGTTTCTGTGGGATAAGGAAGTAATATATCTACAGAAAGTAAAAATATACTTCAAGGGCAAATCTTTAAAAGTCAGTAATTATCAAAGGCAGCGTTCTTTCTAACCAGATAGTAGACAGTTTGTAAATGTTAAGGGTAATTTTTTTTTTTTTTTTTTTTTTTTTTTTTTTTTTGCGGTACATGGGCCTCTCACTGTTGTGGCCTCTCCCGTTGCGGAGCACAGGCTCCGGACGCGCAGGCCCAGCGGCCATGGCTCACGGGCCCAGCCGCTCCGCGGCATGTGGGATCTTCCCGGACCGGGGCACGAACCCGTGTCCCCTGCATCGGCAGGCAGAGTCTCAACCACTGCACCACCAGGGAAGCCCCTAAGGGTCATTTTTGTGTGTCGAGTAGCCAAAGCTGTATTCATATTTTTTACTGTAGTGGTAACTAATACAGATACTTTTCCTAGTTCAGTTGCTTATTTCTTTGAGGATTTTTTCTCTAACATAGAGAAAAACATTTCTCTATCATATCATTTTAGAAAAAGATGGGAACTTAGATATGTTCTAATCCAGCAGTCTTTGTATACGAGGAAATTTAAATCCATGTGTAAAGTGACTTACTCAGCATCATCTAACTTGCAAAAATAAGGAATATAGAATGGAAGGCTTTGAATTAACCTTTTGCATATATATTCTAATAACATTAATGAATATTATAAATTACAATATGCTAAATATTTGTTAAGCAACTATGAGTGTAGATAATGTACTCTAAGACCCTATTATGGCATCTTTTAAAAATTTGTGATTGACTTTATCCAATAGATATAGTCCAAAGCTATAGTGATTATTTTCATGAAACATGACTGAACACCTGGTGGAAAAAAGACCACACTTTAAACAAAAATTTAAGCAGGGGTATTTTTTTAAATCAACTCTATGATCTTGAGTGTATATACACATGATAAAATGTAGATCTGAAATTCCAAGTGTATTTTAAATTTGACTTTGACTATATTCAGTAATACACATTTGTATGTGTTAATTTTGAGCTTAGAGGCATGATGAGATTTTGTTATTCTAGAATAAAGCAAAACTATACTCTTAATGATTAGAATATAGTGTTAATCAGCTCCATTTTGCAATGTATCTTTTATTATAGTCACGAGGAACAGAAACTCATTTCTCTAAGAGGCATACCTGTGGTTTTGTTAAATTAGCCAGATTTTTAGCACTGACAGGTCCTCCCTGATCCAATTTGCAGATATGATGCCCATAGGTTCTAAATCAAACAAGTGTTATGCTAATCTCACTTTAATTTTTCCTTTCTGTCTTTATATTTTCAATACTCCTCAGGAGATGAATATATTTGCTAAGAATACAAAAGCTTTATCCTATTATGCAAAATGCAGTGTTGTTTTATTAAGCAGAATTTCACAGTTGAATCTGTCCTTTTAATTTTTCTCCTCCTGTTGATGCATTACCATCTTTCTCTGACTGTATCTTTCTTTCTCCAACAATAAAAAAGGAAATGCTTCCATACATTTATTGGGTAACAGAATTATATAGAAAAATATATATTTATTTTTATATAGTAAAATATTAAGTAAATCATATGAAAATCAGAATGTCAAAGTGATGTCTTAAATGAAACTCATTGATGAAGGTGAACCAAGTTTGCAGCTGAAGAATGTGTTCTCCTAGGCGAAATACTTTATGACACGTGTCTCACGTGTATTTACTTGAGGAGGTGCTTCTTGTTTACCTTGTGTGTCTATAAATACATAGATGGTTTTGCCTTAGGTCTCTGAATTTATTCTCACGCATTTGGTCATTTATTAGTAATGAGTATAGCCTCTGATGCCTGCATAGGGATGCCACTCATCCTATGATAGATACTGTTTAGCTTAGAATTTGCAAAATTAGACAGATGCTAAATATGATTTAAATCTTTCTCTTAATACCAAAGCTGTCAGGAAACCGCCTATGTCATGAAAATTCGAGAATTAATAACAAAAAGTATACATTTAAATTTCTGTGGTTATGGAAGAATAAAAAATAAAACTGTTGTAAATATCTTTTAGGGACATTTACATAGAAGTGAATCTGTTCGTGACTAAAACAAATCAAATTGAACTCTTTTGTTTTTGTTATCAGTGTTTTATTTTATGCATTATAAATAAGTAGAGTTCAATGAATAGCTTTTTAAAACATGCTCATAGGCTGTAGTAAAGAAAGTCATATACCCTGTTCCCATAGGCATGCTCTGTGGTTTTGTTAGAACAGAAATAGTTGAGTGAGTGTGTGTGTGTGTGTGTGTGTGTGTGTGTGTGTGTGTGTGTATGTGTGCACATGTCATGTAAATCTTGGGAGAGAGGGAAGGGAAGGGATGGCAGGAGAGGGACGAGAGAGATATCAGAGAGAACTAAGCGATGAATAAATGAATGCATGAATTCATTATAAAAATATGGCAAAAAAGGTTTAGCTCATAAAAATATTATCCTTATAAAAAGATTAAGTTACAATTCAATGATCCATAATAATGTTTGATTGAAAATTCCTGAGAGTAATTATAGATCATGAGGCATTTCAAATATATTAGATGAAGAAATAAATCATCTATAACTATGTATGCTTCTCTTTAACCAGACCATATTTGTTACAAAGCAAATTTCATTTATACAGAGATTTGCTGGAGTATTAACTATTTTGTCAAAGTTCTTTTGGATGAAGAAACATAATGTACTCATTTTCATTTTCTCAATTGCTTTAGAGAAATAAAAGTCACGTTGAAAATATAGTAAGTAGAATAAAATAAATCAACCCACAGGATTAAGTTGATAGCAAATTCTTATTTTCTTTTATAGGAGGTAAATATCTTTGTTTATTAGAAATTGTCTTTGCTCCAAATAAGTTATGTAGATACTTTACCTTAAAGGAGGGGTGCATAATTTCCCACACCTGAAGTATGGGCTGCACATAATGACTTCTTTCCAAGGAGTGTAGTATGGTAGGGGTGAAAAAAATAATAATACTGTTACAGTGGAGAAATCTGTACAGTTGATATGTGTATGATGTCATAAAAATAGCTTTACCTCCATAATCTTGCATCTAAAACCCATAACCTCAGTTTAATCATGAGGAAAATATCAGAAAAACTTTAATGGAGGAGGATTCTATAATATACCTGACCAGTACTTCTCAATATTGGTAAGGTCATGAGAAACAAGGAAAGTCTGAGAAACTGTCACAGACAAGAGAAGCTAAGGAGATAAATTATATTTGTGGACCCAATTTCAGTGTGTGTGTGTGTGTGTGTGTGTGTAGGCTTTCCCACACCAACAAGCAATTCTCAAATACCAGCAAGAGTGTCTGAAAATTCAACTCAACTGACATTGTCTAGCCAGAGATAGGATTAGATTCCACAGGTAAATAGCTCAGTCCCATAAGTCCACCTTACATTTTAGAAACCAATCACAAACCCAGGTCACCAGTACTTCTGACCAAAAGGCTACAAATGGAGGTTCCAAGGACTCTCTCAACTCAGAATGCCAATTGCAAGTCCAGGTCATCTGTACTTCTGACAAACTGACTATAAATCACAGGTTCCCGTGATCCCCTGCTTGGGTTGGATTGATTTACTAGAACAGCTCATAGAAACACATTTACTCCCTAGATTACCAATATGCTACAAAGGATATTGAAGGATATGAATCAACAGCCAGATGTCGAGATTCATAGGGTGAAGTTCCAAACAAAGGATCTTCTGTCCTCATGGAGTTTTGGGGCCCAGCATGGTGGCATATAGAAGTGTTCTGGTTTCCCAACCTGGAAGCTCTCTGAACCCTGTCTTTTTGGGTTTTTATAGAGGCTTCATTACATAGGAATGATTGATTAAGTCATTAGCTATTGGCTATTGATTCAACCTCCAACCTCTCTGTCCTCCCCAGAGATCAAGGGGGATGGTATTGAAAGTTTCAACCCTCTAATCACATGGTTGGTTCCTTTGGTTACCAGGCCTATCAGGTGATTTAGGGGCATTCCAAAGTCACCTTATTAACATAACAAAAGACAGCTTGATCACTCTCTTCACTTAAATTCCGAGGGTTTTAGGCCCTCTGTGCCAGAAATGGGGACAAAGACCAAATATATATTTCTTATTATAAATCATAATATCACAGGAGACATGAGAACTAAATGTAATGTGGTATCGTGGAACAGAAGAAGAACGTTCGGTAAAAACTAAGGAAATCTGAAATAAACTTTATCCTTTAGTTGATAATATTAATGTTAGTCCATTAATTGCAACAGATATACTATACTATTATAAAAATTAATAATAGGGTAAATTGGGGGATATAGAGCACCTCTTTGTACTGTTTGTCTGTAAATTGAAAACTGTTCTAAAAATTAAGTTTATTAATAAAAAGAAAACAATACTGCTTTGCAGTATTATTTGTTTAGTGTTCCCTTTCAGAGGAATTAGGCTCAAAAGTAAAATATTGATGGAAAAAGACGTGCCCACATTACCATTGTAGAAGTCCTTAACGTTATTGTAAGGACACAGTATCATTGGTTTATATGAAGAGCTGTTTTAATGACACAGGTCTGTTGATAATCCATTAGAAGACAGGCGTTTGAATTAGTAAACTGCACACATAAAATGTGAGAAGTTTCCCATGTAATCTTTATAATCATATATAATATGAGATTTAAGGGATTAAGGGTATATGTCTTTACGTTTCAGGAAAATATGCAACTATTATAGCTCATTTATTTTATTCCCAAGAGTTTTAAAACAGTATTTGTAAAGAGGGTTTGAATTAAAACATGGGATTTGGAAAATATTGTCAGAAAACTGTGTAAATTGTGTCAAACTGCTCTTGGTGGCTTGATGTTAGAGAAAAGAATTATTGTATTTTAAATGATATAAGCAAATAAAAACTATTTTTCCAATAGTACAAAACAGCAGTATATCTATCATGTTAATAGAGATTATGTGGCTTGTCACAATTTAAGCAACAAGATTATCCTTATATTTGGCAAATGTGTGATTTGAATGGCTTGTGTTTTAGTTTTCAATTTTTAACTTTTTAGTTGGAATGTAGGTAGTCAGAGTCAGAGTAAATACACTTCATCAGTTAAGAATTATTGTTTTATATTTCAGTTCCTTTGACAGAAAGTATGTGCTTAGCAGAGATCTCTCCTGTCTCATTATAATTCTGTGTACAATAGGAGAGTAAATCAATCATTAATGGAAACCAAACAACATGCTGTGAAAACATAAAGAAGAAAAAATCTGTTCTAGTGTCCAGGGATGGGAACTATCAGGGAACTCTCCAGTCTATATGGACCAAGTCTTGAGAACCAAATGGGGGATCCATGAGAAAGGAAGATATATGCGGTGGATGCAATACATGCCTTCCAAACAGTCCAAGTCCTGGATACATTTCAGGAAAAATTTAAATACTGGTAGTAGTTGTCATTTAATTATACTTTTTATCTGGTACACTTTCAAAGAGGGTTTCAGTTGGCATTTTTTTCTTTGTGTAAATTAATGGGATTGCAGTTAACGATTTGGAGTCACTTTATTCATTAAATGAATTTCTGATAAATTGTGAAAATGAATATTTACATATCAAGTTACATCTAACATTTGAATTTCTATTTCAGATGTGTTTTCACTAGGGAAAAACATGATCCCAACCATACAAAAAGATGAAAAATGTAAAAAGGAGGTAAAAATTATTTGCAACAATGTCAAATTTTATTTTCAAGGAGATTTCTGCTTTTGTGAGTTCAGAGTCTGTATGCATTTAAATCTCCAGTACAAACTCTGAGTGAAATTCATCAAAAATGAAATCAATCCACATTATCTTAGTACTCTTAAAAGCATGTGTAAATTAAAATATATCACATAGCTAATTCCAATTTTATTGACAGTTCTTACTGCCTCACAGGGATTTGAATGTTTAAATATTTTAGCAGCCACACTGGTTAGTGTTTCAGGAATGTCACTGCTTTAGAGGTATAGTAAAATTCACCAGCTGTGAAAGTCATACAGCAAACGTTTTTTCTTTTTCTTTTTTTTAAATTTTTTTGTGGTAGGCGGGCCTCTCACTGTTGTGACCTCTCCCGCTGCGGAGCACAGGCTCCAGACGCGCAGGCTCAGCGGCCATGGCTCACAGGCCCAGCCGCTCCGCGGCATGTGGGATCTTCCCGGACCGGGTCACGAACCCGTGTCCCCTGCATCGGCAGGCTGACTCTCAACCACTGCGCCACCAGGGAAGCCCAGCAAATGTTTTTCCAAGATTTTTTTTTTCTTACAATAAAGTGTGTTGTTCCTATGTTTATGTATTTACATCCTACCTTTTTCCCCTCGAGGGATTTAATTAACCCTATAATAAATGTGTGTGTTTGTGTGTGTGTGTGTAATTACTGATGGATGAATAACAGGGTGATCTTTTGTACCTGACATGTTGGTTTTAGAGAACCTCATTAGGAAAACTTTTGCAGTATTGCCTGAGCTAGTGAAGGATTGGAAGATATTTTTAATACTTCTGTGATAATGAAAATAAGTTTCACCAATAGCAGAAGTCCAAGTTAGCATTATAAAATATTAGAATTAATATTTTTCATGCTTTATTACATGCATAAATCTAAATTTATGCTAAGTAAAAGTGTTTAAGGAGAAGATGATCTCTTTTGCAGAAGAAAAAGTCAAGAAGAAAATTTGAGAGCAGATTATAAGTAGAAATAATAGAACAGAACTCATGGAATTTGTTTTACATTTAAGGAATTATGTTTATGGACATTTTTACGTTATCTCTGTAATGCTGGCTTAAGGAAAGGAGGATTTCCTAAATGCTCGCATTTTAATAGTTTAAATTTCCTAGGAGGGAGCTATGGGTGTAAAAAAATGTGAAATTGAGGGAAAGAACCTCTGGAGCTGATTTTTCTCAGGTTAAAACACCAAATTTTTAAAAAGGTAAAACTGATGGCTTGTTTTTAATTTCACAGAAGGCTTAGTTTACAGCAAGGAATGACTTATGTTTCTTTTTAGATCTTTACTTAGCCCAAAGGAAGTAATGCTCTTCTAGAATGTGCATGCTTTATTATCTAAATTCACTCAAATATCTAACTTTACTCTCCAGCAAAACAAATTTATAAGTAGAGGAAGAAATGTAAAACATCATAAGAATCTAAGAAATGTCTAAATGAATAGCTATAACTGGTGAGAGCATGAGAGTCATGGGCAAAGCACTCTGGGCTTAAAAACAGCAAGAGAGCAAGTCCAAACCATAACTATCATGTAAGTGTCCTCTACATTGATGTTAGTGTGTCATTTGATATAATTTATAAAAACAAACAAACAAACAACAACACACCAAAACCCTTCCTTTTAGGAATCTTTCAAATTAATTTGGCTGTGTGTTCATATAGAGAAATCTGATGACAGGACCACAAATTAAAGGATCGTGACAAAAAAGCACTGTCACTACAACATAGAAAAAGACATGTACTCCTAACAGTTCAGTTTGGGAAGAAAAGTAAGAAAAAGAGGAAAAAGTAAAAAGATTAATTTACTTGAAATTTCAGCTATTAGTGATGTTAAAGTTATATTGTACTGATTAACTGTAAAATAATTAGTATGGTTAGAAAGAATGCATAAAATAAAGCCACACGATTCATCTTTGGAATGCATTCTGTAAATCTCTAGGAAAACTCCACCAGTGCCTGACTTTGATAGGAGTAGTACACTGGAGAGTATTAGTGTGGGGAAAGCCTCCCGTTACTGATAACTTGGGAAACAATAAAGTAATGAAATCCCATGTCTGTTTCCTACTCACTGTTTTTTGCAGTGTTTAAAGTTTTTAAATCCCATCAATCGAGTGGTAATTAGATGGAGATGAAAATTTAGAAATCCTTCTTTCTGTACTGGAGAGAGTGCGTACCCGGTAGTGGTTTGCCACTCATAGCCTCACTAGGATATAAAATTTAGAAGTCTTTGGAATGTACTGTGGCTGCATTAGGAGCTACAGCAACTATTAAAACCCAACAGAATAGAAAAGTTCAAAAGATAACATTTGACTTTAGTTTTAAAGAATAAGGAGGAATTTGTCAGACTGGAAAAGATGGGAAGCACCACCTGCAAGACAGGAGAATGGTTTGGGTAAAAAGGAGCAGAAACATGAAAGAGCAGAGGATGTTTGGGGTGCAGCAAGTAGTCTGGAGTGATGTGAAAGGAGGATGGAAGATGAGCCTGTGAAACTAGTGGCACATGATTTGAGGGGGCGTGTATTTCAGACTAAGGAATTTAGGCTTTATGTTGTGAGCATTTGAGATGGTTAAGATTTTGCTACATAGAGGAATACTGTGATGAAAGTATGGTTTGAAGGAGTTTATACAATTTTAGCAGCCCACTAGCTTTCCTTATTCATTGAATCCTTGTCTCAACTCCTGCCTCTTTCCTTTATTCTTCTTATTTTCTTGTTAGACGCCGATGTGGTTAGTGTTGGCCTCTGTGTGCACAGTAGTCTCATGTCAGCATCCTGATCTTTCTCACTCTTTCCTTCTTCATTTTCATTATTCTTTTAATGTAATCAAAGGCAATTTTTGACCTTTGAATCAAATATGAAGACAGCATTAAACATCTTTAAACAAGCAAATAGTACTACAGTTCGCTTAATTTCACTAACTGAAGTTTCATTATTGCACGGAGGCAAGGAAGATAGTATTTTTACATTTGTGAAGAACAGGAAGAAACCCAAATTTACTATTTCTATCAGACAATTTCCTGCTGACTTTTTTTTTTTTCTTTATGGTATGCGGGCCTCGCACTGTTGTGGCCTCTTCCAATGCGGAGCATAGGCTCCGGATGCGCAGGCTCAGCGGCCATGGCTCACGGGCCCAGCCGCTCCGCGGCATGTGGGATCTTCCCGGGCCGGGGCACGAACCCGCGTCCCCTGCATCGGCAGGCGGACTCTCAACCACTGCGCCACCAGGGAAGTGCCCTGCTGACTTTTTTAAGCTTCTGTTTATTTAATAATAATAACTGAAGATTTAAAAATATGTCTCAGTATCTAATATTGATATTGGGCCATTCAGTTCTAATTAGTTTACTTCTTAGAAAAGTGAAAATATAAGATATAGTAACCAGAAGTCATGTTTCTACAGAATAAGCTTTATTTCTGGAGGGATCACATCTCTTAAAATTAGATCCTGCGATTATTGTTTATTGAGGTAGACACTAACTAAATTAACACCAATATAGTGCTCCTTCTGTTGACAAATTGTGTAGAATGTTTATCTTTTGGATAAAAACGTAATGGAAAAATAGGATTGCAGTATGCTTCTAACTTACCACTAGGCCAATAAAAATGATTCCTTTGGCTTGCAATTAAGTCTGAATCTTTGTAAGAGGGTGTGAAGCATTAAGTGATGGCAAATTAACAGTATTTTATTTGTGCTGATTTATGTGTACTATTAATATGGAGATATTTTAAGTTGTTAAATGGTTTTCACCTAAGCTGTGTAATATATGGCTGCCTCAGATAATGACACTTAAAATTTCAGTCAACATTAAATTTTACTCCTGGGCAGTGAATGATAGAGACTCATTATATATATATATATATATATATATATATATATTATTTTTTTTACAGCAGATTCTTATTAGTCATCCATTTTATACACATCAGTGTATACATGTCAATCCCAATCACCCAATTCATACCACCCCCACCCCCACCCCC
>NW_006775603.1:1471421-1527693 GCF_000442215.2 Lipotes vexillifer
CCACCACCCTACTACTTTCCCCCCCTTGGTGTCCATACATTTGTTCTCTACATCCTGTGTCTCTTTTCTACCCTGCAAACTGGTTCAACTGTACCATTTTTCTAGGTTGCACATATACGCATTAATATACGATATTTGTTTTTCGCTTTCTGACTTACTTCACTCTGTATGACAGTCTATAGATCCATCCACGTCTCAACAAATGACCAAATTTCGTTCTTTTTTATGGCTGAGTAATATTCCATATATACATATATACCACATCTTCTTTATCCATTCAACTGTCAATGGGCATTTAGGTTGCCTCCATGACCTGGCTATTGTAAATAGTGCTGCAATGAACATTGGGGTGCATGTGTCTTTTTGAATTATGGTTTTTTCTGGGTATATGCACATTAGTGGGATTGCTGGATCATATGGTAATTCTATTTATAGTTTTTTAAGGAAACTCCATACTGTTCTCCATAGATGCTGTATCAATTTACATTCCCACCAACGGTGCAAGAGGGTTCCCTTTTCTCCACACCCTCTCCAGCATTTGTTGTTTGTAGATTTTCTGATGAGGCCCATTCTAACTGGTGTGAGGTGATACCTCATTGTAGTTTTGTTTGATTTGCATTTCTCTAATAATTAGTGATGCTGAGCAGCCTTTCATGTGCCTCTTGGCCATCTGTATGTCTTCTTTGGAGAAATGTCTATTTAGGTCTTCTGCCCATTTTTGGATTGGGTGGTTTTTTTTTTTAATATTGAGCTGCATGAGCTGTTTATATATTTTGGAGATTAATCCTTTGTCCGTTGATTCATTTGCAAATATTTTCTCCCTTTCTGAAGGTTGTCTTTGTCTTGCTTATGGTTTCCTTTGCTGTGCAAAAGCTTTTAAGTTTCATTAGGTCCCATTTGTTTATTTTTGTTTTTATTTCCACTACTCTAGGAGGTGGATCAAAAAGATCTTGCTGCGATTTATGTCAAAGACTGTTCTTACTATGTTTTCCTCTAAGAGTTTTACAGTGCCTGGTCTTACATTTAGGTCTCTAATCCATTTTGAGTTTATTTTTGTGTATGGTGTTAGGGAGTGTTCTAATTTCATTGATTTACATGTAGCTGTCCAGTTTTCCCAGCACCACTTATTGAAGAGACTATCTTTTATTGATTGTATATCCTTGCCTCCTTTGTCATAGATTATTTGACTATAGATGCATGGGTTTATCTCTGGGCTTTCAATCTTCTTCCATTGATATATGTTTCTGTTTTTGTGCCACTACCATATTTTCTTGATTACTGTAGCTTTGTAGTATAGTCCAAGGTCACAGAGTCTTATTCCTCCAGCTCCGTTTTTTTCCCTCAAGACTGCTTTGGCTATTCGGGGTCTTTTCTGTCTCCATACCAATTTTAAGTTGTTTTTTTTTTTTTCTAGTTCTGTAAAACATGCCATTGGTAATTTAATAGGAATTGCATTGAATTTGTAGATTGCTTTGGGTAGTATAGTCATTTTCACAATATTGATTCTTCCAATCCAAGAACATGGTATATCTCTCCATCTGTTGATATCATCTTTAATTTCTTTCATCAGTGTCTTATAGTTTTCTGCATAAAGTCTTTTGTATCCCTAGGTAGGTTTACTCCTAGGTATTTTATTCTTTTTGTTGCAATGGTAAATGGGAGTGTTTCCGTAATTTCTCTTTCAGATTTTTCATTATTAATATATAGGCATTCAAGAGACTTCTGTGCATTAATTTTGTACCCTGCAACTTTACCAAATTCATTGATTAGCTCTAGTAGTTTTCTGCTGGCATCTTTAGGATTCTCTATGTATAGTATCATGTCATCTGCAAACAGTGACAGTTTTACTTCTTCTTTTCCAATTTGTATTCCTTTTATTTCTTTTTCTTCTCTGATTGCCGTGGCTAGGACTTCCAAAACTATGTTGAATAAGAGTGGCGAGAGTGGACATCCCTGTCTTGTTCCTGATCTTAGAGGAAATGCTTTCAGTTTTTCTCCATTGAGAATGAATTTTGCTGTGGTTTGTCATATATGGCTTTTATTATGTTGAGGTAGGTTCCCTCTATGCCCACTTTCTGGAGAGTTTTTATTATAAATGGGTGTTGAATTTTGTCAAAAGCTTTTTCTGCATCGATTGAGATGATCATATGGTTTTTATTCTTCAATTTGTTAATATGGTGTATTACCTTGATTGATTTTCATATATTGAAGAATCCTTGCATCCCTGGGATAAATCCCACTTGATCATGTTGTATGATTCTTTTAATGTGTTGTTGGATTCTCTTTGCTAGTATTTTGTTGAGGATTTTTGCATCTATATTCATCAGTGATATTGGTCTGTAATTTTCTTTTTTTGTAGTATCTAAGTCTGGTTTTGGTATTAGGGTGATGGTGGCCTGATAGAATGAGTTTGGGAGTGTTCCTTCCTCCTCAATTTTTTGGAAGCGTTTGAGAAGGGTGGGTGATAGCTCTTCTCTAAATGTTTGTTAGAATGCACCTGTGAAGCCATCTGATCCTGGACTTCTGTTTGTTGGGAGATTTTTATTCACAGTTTCAATGTCTTTACTTGTGATTAGTCTGTTCATATTTTCTGTTTCTTCCTGGTTCAGTCTTGGAAGGTTATACCTTTCTAAGAATTTGTCCATTTCTTCCAGGTTGTCCATTTTATTGGCATAGAGTTGCTTGTAGTAGTCTGTTAGGAGGCTTTGTATTTCTGCGTGTCTGCTGTAACTTCTCCTTTTTCATTTCTAATGTTATTGATTTGAGTCTTCTCCTTCTTTTTCCTGATGAGTCTGGCTAATGGTTTATCAATTTTGTTTATCTTCTCAAAGAGCCAGCTTTTAGTTTTATTGATCTTTGCTATTGTTTTCATTGTTTCTATTTCATTTATTTCTGCTCTGATCTTTATGATTTCTTTCCTTCCACTAACTTTGGGTTTTGTTTGTTCTTCTTTCTGTAGTTTCTTTAGGTGTAAGGTTAGATTGTTTATTTGAGATTTTTCTTGTTTTTTGAGGTACGCTTGTATAGCTATAAACTTCCCTCTTAGAACTGCTTTTGCTGCATCCCATAGATTTTGGATCGTCGTGTTTTCATTGTCATTTCTCTCTAGGTATTTTTTGATTTCCTCTTTGATTTGTTTAGTGATCTCTTGGTTATTCAGTAACGTATTGTTTAGCCTCCATGTGTTTGAGGTTTTTATGCTTTTTTCCCTGTAATTGATTTGTAATCTCATAGTGTTGTGGTCAGAAAAGATGCTTGATATGATTTCAGTTTTTTTTAATTTGCTGAGGCTTGATTAGTGACCCAAGATGTGATCTGTCCTGGAGAATGTTCCGTGTGCACTTGAGAAGAAAGTGTAATCTGTAGTTTTTGGATGGAATGTCCTATAAATATAAATTAATTCTATCTGGTCTATTGTGTCATTTAAAGCTTCTGTTTCCTTATTTATTTTCATTTTGGATTATCTGTCCATTGGTGTAAATGAGGTGTTAAAGTCCCCCATTATGATTGTGTTACTGTTGATTTCCTCTTTTATAGCTGTTAGCAGCGCCTTATGTATTGGGGTGCTCCTATGTTGGGTGCATATATATTTATAATCATTATATCTTCTTCTTGGATTGATCCCTTGATCATTATGTAGTGTCCTTCCTTCTCTCTTGTAACATTCTTTATTTTAAAGTCTATTTTATCTGATATGAGTATTGCTACTCCAGCTTTCTTTTGATTTCCATTTGCATGGAATACCTTTCCATCCCCTCACTTTCAACCTGTATGTGTCCCTATGTCTGAAATGAGTCTCTTGTAGACAGCATATATATGGGTCTTATTTTTGTATACATTCAGCAACCCTGTGTCTTTTGTTTGGAGCGTTTAATCCATTCACGTTTAAGGTAATTATCAATATGTATGTTCCTATGACCATTTTCTTAATTGTTTTGGGTTTGTTTTGGTAGGTCCTTTTCTTCTCTTGTGTTTCCCACTGTAGAGCTGGCTTGGTGGTGCTGAATTCTCTTAGCTTTTGCTTGTCTGTAAAGCTTTTGATTTCTCCATCAAATCTGAATGAAATCCTTGCTGGGTAGAGTAATCTTGGTTGTAGGTTCTTCCTTTTCATCACTTTAAGTATATCATGCCACTCCCTTCTGGTTTGTAGAGTTTCTGCTGAGAAATCAGTTATTAACCTTATAGGAGTTCCCTTGTATGTTATTTGTCATTTTTCCCTTGCTGCTTTCAATAATTTTCTTTGTCTTTAATTTTTGCCAATTTGATTACTGTGTGTCTCGGCATGTTTCTCCTTGGGTTTATCCTGTATGGGACTCTCTGTGCTTCCTAGACTTGGGTGGCTATTTCCTTTCCCATGTTAGGGAAGTTTTTGACTATAATCTCTTCAAATATTTTCTCTGGTCCTTTCTCTCTCTCTTCTCCTTCTGGGACCCCTATAATGTGAATGTTGGTGCGTTTAATATTGTCCCAGAGGTCTCTTAGGCTGTCTTCACTTCTTTTCCTTCTTTTTCCTTTATTCTGTTCTGCAGCAGTGAATTTCACCATTCTGTCTTCCAGGTCCCTTATCCGTTCTTCTGCCTCAGTTATTCTGCTATTGATTCTTTCTAGTGTAGTTTTCATTTCAGTTATTGTATTGTTCATGTCTGTTTGCTTGTTCTTTAATTCTTCTAGGTCTTTGTATAGCATTTCTTGCATCTTCTCAGTCTTTGCCTCCATTCTTTTTCCGAGGTCCTGGATCATGTTCACTGTCATTATTCTGAATTCTTTTTCTGGAAGGTTGCCTATCTCCACTTCATTTAGTTGTTTTTCTGAGGTTTTATCTTGTTCCTTCATCTGGTGTATAGCCCTCTGCCTTTTCATCTCGTGTGTCTTTCTGTTAATGTGGCTTTTGTTCCAGAAGCTTCAGGATTGTCATTCTTCTTGCTTCTGCTGTCTCTAGACTCATTATATATTGAAAATATTCCTTGTGATGCCTGCTTTAAAAGAGCATAGATGTGTAGATCTTTATGGATCTATACATATTAGGTAAGCTGTTCAATTGTTTATAAAGTGTGAAACTAGTTAAATAAGAGGGCCATTTTAATTTTTGTTAACTTTTTCAATTTATTGCTTTGTTTAATTTAAATAGATTATAAAGTTCCCAATTTAAGTCAAAATACAAAAAATTCAATATTCATAATATCAGATTAATAGAAAATTATATTTTCACTAATACATAAAATATACTTGACAGATCAAAACTGAATTCCGACAAGGCTCATAACAAGAAAATGTATAGCAATCCTTAAAAACAGGATTGTTTTCTTACTTTTGTATGTTAGCACAATCAGTTATATTATAGGAGATGCCATGCCTTGATTAATGGCATTATTGATCATGAATAAATGAAAGTGTCCTTTTCTAGAACTTAATTTGGGTTCCCTTTTAAGAAAGTCTAACAGACAAAATTCCAAATAATATACTGATACTTAGAAGTCTGTTGGTATGAATCTTCAGCCGAAAACTGAGTATGGTATGGCTTAAGCTAGAAAATACAGTTATACTCAGCTTAACAGTTATGTGAACATTGTGAATTCAGGGCACATTTTGAACACCATTTGTATTTCAGAACTTAAAACTGAGCTGAGAATAAGAACTTACAGCTAGAAGGGAATTAAAAATCATCTAATTTTTAGTCTTCAGTACATTAGATTTTAAAAATTGAGACCTAAAGTCACATAAACAGCTAAAATCAGATCTATTTATTGGAATCAAATTTCCTAATTATAAGTCTAGTGTGTTTATACCATAAAAAATAGATTCACCTGACACAGTGCCATACATATATATATAAAGTTAAATAGTAAATATATATTATATAAAATTTTGCATATGTACATATTATACATTAGCAATATACATACTAGCATATATAATATTATATTAGCCTTTATAATCAAGGAAAATGTTACATTATAGGATGATAAGCCTCAAAATTAGAAACAGGAAAAGAAGTTCTGATTTTTACTTTTTGTTCGATTTCGAGATGTAATTTATATTCAACACACACATATCTATGTGAAGATGTATATATATTTTTATGTGTATTTATATAGAAGTATATGTAGTGAATAATATAATTATGTATATACTTATATATACTTTTTCATCCCTTGGATGATAATCATAGTTCATCATCATGGACAGAGATAGCGCAACGAGATAGGAATACATAGATTGGAAGCAGAAAACTTAAATTTAAATTTTCCCTTTTACCTACTAGATGGCTGTCTTTGGAAAATTGGTTAATATCCCTGAATCTGTTTTGTTTTCCTTTCTGTAAAGTGAGGATAATGAAACCATATTTGCTGGTTGTAGAAAAGGTTAGAAATAATGCATACGATGTGGTCAGCAGCGTCATTTCGTGTTGTTCTATTTGTACTGTGACCCACATCAGCACAGTGAGGCCAGTGGACTCTTTGTTTATGTTTCAATGTCATATATCTAATGTACTCACAGCATTTAAATCTGAAACATATATTTCTGATTACTTGGGTACCTGATATCTAGAAGTGGAATTATTGTTTTAGTATACATGAAATGATCCTTGGGAATTGAATAGCTAGTTATGATTTCATGTCTATAAGTCTTTATTCTTCTTGGCTAATTGTGATCTGAATTTTTATCAACAATAGATAAAAAGATAGACTTTGCAATCAGAAAGACTTGGTTTAAAGTCCTGAATTAGCTACTTCACAGCTCTCTGGGCATTTTATTTACATCTCCTCATTTCTGTAGAAACAAATAAATAAATAATACTTTCCTGAAAAAGTTATTATGAGGGTTAAATGAACTAGCTAGCACATTTAAAAAGCTTATCAGAATGCTTGCTATAGAACACTCAATAAACGTTAACTACTGTATTATTATAGTCGTTATCATTATTACTAATTCAGTGACAGTTTTCATCTTTCTTAAGAAATCAAACCTACTGCTTTAGTATGTTAGCTTATTTTCTCTTAGTGGAGGGGGAATGGTTAGAGAAGTTTGAAGGACTAGAGGGGCAGCAATAAAATTGATAAATCTATGTGAAACTGATGCTTGATGCAGAAGACAAGTGCATTTCAGAGGTACCTGATGCACAGCGAGATAGGAACACATAGAAAAAACAAGAAATAAACTTAATTTTGCACAATTTAAAAGTATTAAAGTTATGAGTAATGGGATAGATAACAGTGCTTTTAGAAAAAGACGTATAACCAGCGATCTGTTGGTATTAACATGGGGAGACAATGAATGGAATCGCTTATTTTAAGAGTTATCACATTTCAATTAGTTAGGATCCTTTCGAAGTCTGATCTACCCATTATTTTATAGCTTATTTTGTTCTTATGCTATAAAATAAGCATATATTATTGGTTGGTCTATTTCTATAATTCTATACAAGACTACAAACTTATAAATGACATTGTTAAGATAATTCACCAAAAGAACTGATTAATAGCTATAATAGAACAAAAATTAAAGAGACAATTTAGGAAAAGAAAAGGAAGGGCTAATTCATGTTCCTGGATAACATACTTTTTAAAAAGAATTTTCATTTATTTTCGGCTGTGTTGCTTCTTCATTGCTGCATGGAGGCTTTCGCTAGTTGTGGTGATCAGGGGCTACTCTTCATTGTGGTGTGTGGGCTTCTCATTGCGGTGGCTTCTCTTGTTACAGAGCACAGGCTCTAGGCATGCGGGCTTCAGTAGTTGCAGCACACAGGCTCAGTAGTTGTGGCACGCGGGCCCTAGAGCACGCGGGCTTCAGTAGTGTGGCACGTGGGCTCAGTAGTTGTGGTGCATGGGTTCAGTAGTTGTGGTGCACAGGCTTAGTTGCTCATGGCATGTGGGATCTTCCTGGACCAAGATTAAACCCATGTCCCCTGCATTGGCAGGCAGATCCGTAACCACTGCGCCACCAGGGAAGTCCTGGATAACATACTTTTAAAACTAATTCATTTTAATAGCAAAGTCATAAAGTCTAACCTAAAAATGAACAAAGATAATAATAAATAGATGCAAATAAATTTACTGAAGGAAAACAAGATATCTCATGGTAAATCAACATCCTTGACATTAATCAAGATTGATGTCATTAAATAAAACAGTTATAGGTTCCTGCTCTATTTATCCTTTATCTTGCTATCATTTATCTATCCATCTATCTATCATTTATCTACTGTCAAAGAACAGGATGATTGCACTCTGGTCCTAAGTCATTATGAAAATTTTATTCTTATTTAACACAATACAGATAATGAAATAATAATGAAATAATGAATTGATCAATATGAGCATATTTGAACTATGAAAAAAATAAAAGACCTGAATGGTAAAACATTATGCAGTTCTAATTTCATTCCTATATAATTTTGGTTATCAACATTGTAATAGAACTTAAAAAACAATATACTTTAAAAGCCTATTTTTTAATAAATGAAAAATAGTGTCATATTCTTTTACTCATTTGCAAAAGGCTATAGTTCTAATATATCTCTCCCCTGATACTTATAGTTGGAGTGGAGTGAGGCATCAGTTGATTTCGAGTTTTATTCTGCTCTGTTCCAAGGCTTTTTCAAAATGTCCCCTTAGAGACATTCCTTCTGTATTTCCTAATTCTGACTTAAGGCCATTCCCTGAAAAAAAAATGCAGGGAGAGGTGGGATAACTTTGACTTCTGAATACTGTCTAAAGACAAAGAGTCTATCACTAGAGTCTTCAGTGGACTTATCCTTTCTTTGCTTGCTGAACTGGATTTGAGTGTTATCTATGTTCAGAGGAATGATTTTGAGGAGAGTCTCCAAAAGATCTTGTTCCACAGCACAGATTTTCTAAATCTCTTTCTTTTTTTCTTTTTCTATGCAACTTGGGATGTTTTATATCACCCTCAAGATCTTTTCTATTTGTTATTTTCATTGTTCTATTTTCTGAGATAGTATTTATTAACCTATGCACCAACTGATATGGTGGACCCAGGAGTAGTTGATTGATTATATGTTCTTAGAACTATTTTAAATTTCTCCCAGAATATCTTTCTCTTCTGTCTAGGCTTTGAAAAGTCTTAAATATTTACTGTGAGCTCATACTGAGACGAGGGTATAAAATTAAGTCCCTTAAAACAGGGACTTGCTCTATTCTCAGGGAGATTTAGCTTTAGAAGGTAATTTAGCTTTGAGGATTTTCTTCTGACTAGAGAAAAAGAGTAGTAGGTCAGAAGAGAAAACAGCAAGAGGTAACTAAAGAGCATGGCAGTTAGTTAAGTTCAAATTATGATATGAAGGTTCTAAAAGAGACAGTTTAAAGGATTTTACCTTAGTCAAGGAATCCTTTAAGAAGGTAATTTTGGAATCTGAGTTTCTTTTAGAGACCTCCTCAAACCAAGAAAAATCCACACAATTGAATATTTGGGATTCTGTTCCCTTTTTGCTTTAAGGCCCTTTTCATATGAGCAATTTTATCCATATTGAAAATTCCCCAAATTTTCCTATATTATCATCTTAATCAGCTTGAACTGCCATAACAAACTGCTCCAGATTGGGTGGTTTAAATACCAAAAAATTTTTTTCCTCATAGTTCTGAAGGCTAGAATTCCAAAATCAAGGTCCCAGCATATTCAGTTTCTGGTGAGAGCTTTAATTTCTGGCTTGTAGATGACGGCCTTCTCATAGTTTCTATATATTATGGAGAGAAAAAGGGAGCAAGCTCTCTGGTGTTTCTTCCTTTGAGGGCACTAATCCCATCATGAGGGCCCCATCCTCTGGATTGCATCTAAACTTAATTATCTCCCAAAGGCACCATCTTTAAATACCATCACATCAGGGGTTTGGGCTTCAATATATAAATTTGCGGGGGGGGGCACAATTTGGTCCATGGCAATTGTCTGTGTTGAAATTATTTCATTTAGAAAGATAGCACCTGAATTAGACATTGTGAAAACTGATTTAAGAGACAAACATGTGAGAGGTTAGTATTGTTTGGTCCAGGTGCTTTTGTGCCTTGTGTCTGTACCATGGAACAAAATAGTTGGCTGTGTCTAATTTCTGATGGGTGAGTGAGTGGAGATGAGATATATCTGGAACTAAACTGTCATGGGCAAAGCAAGACAAGGCTGAGGATAGTTCTCATGTTTCTGTGGTAGGTGCTGCAAAGCAAAGTCTATCTTATATAGCTGTTGATTAAACAAGGTATTTTATTTGTTAGTTCTTTGGGCTGGCTCTAGTGTCGCTCTTGTTGAACTTATGTCTATCCTCTTTCCTATGTATTAACTTCTATATACCCACCAAAGAAAAAGATGAGAACAGTCAGAAAGATCAGCAATATTTTTAGTAACAAGACAAATTTCCACCAAGTTTGAATTTTTAAGTCTGATCAGAAAATCAGAAGATCCTAAAAGCCCAGATCAATCTCTGACATAATTTAGTACTATGGCCAGAGAGAGCATTCTTCATGCTTTAATAATGTCTAACTGCCATTTGTTCTTTTCCAACATGACAAAGAGAGGAGAAGATAAGTGAGGGTGAAGCTAGCGTGTAGCCATTTGAAACACTGACCCTAGGCTACCTCTATAAGAATTTTACAAAGCTGGCATTTGTCTCATAGCTATTTTAGTTTTTTGCCAACTTGTCAAAAAAGTCACATCTTTCAAATTCCTTTAACATCTTTATCATCCATTATTTAATAGGACACTAATCTTGGCTTGTGTTTGCTAATATTTGTACTTCCCACAGTAAATGACAAAGGTGCCAATACTGTGATGACATATTCTATGATGGCAGATTGGATTAGTATCATTAATGACACTTTTCTGATACTAATATACCCATGTTTTATTTTATGTTGTTGCAAATATAGCATTGATAATCTGAGAATAAGTAAATTTAGTATATATATAAATGAATTTGAATATTAAAAACTCCTATTTTATATACAAATAAATTATTCATGGATCTGTACAAATTATTTCTCATGTCAAAGGAGGATTGGAGTATTAAGCAGTCATACTAAAGAACTTGTCAAAGACTGGTGCTTTCTCTGGGCAGAGGTCAGTAGCCTTTCAGAAACAGTGTTCCAGTGAATGTTTAATGAAAGTTTGTGATTGAAGTAATAATCTAAAGGTCTCATGGACCAGTAATCTTCAGTTCACACTGGAATATAAATTGAATTATGCTATGTCTTATTTAAATGCATATAATTTCAGGACACTGCAGTAATATAAAGTATATATATGATTTCCATCCATCCAGGAAGGTTAATGGGGCTTGAGGAAAGGGAGTGTTGTAGCAAAGAAAATTCCTCAGAATTAAGAGATTTGTTGGAAGAGTTAGATGCTTTCAGGTAATTAATCTTTTAGGGAGATACCTAGAGGAAATTAAGAGAGGTTTGATATCGCTGTTGTGGTTCCCTCTTCCTCCTTTATAAACTGCATGGTACTCTTATGGGAATATTGGCCTGTTACAGTTATTTGTTATATTTGGTTGAATGCACGGAATGTTGCTGTATTTCTTCACTTATTTGGTTATATGTTTCTAGAGCGTTTTCTTTTACTCATTGGATTAGCAGTATATATTTTTCAAGATTAGCTCCTGTGGAAATTTACCCTTTGTTTATGAATTTAGAACTTTGGTCCCACAGGATGAAATACCAACCACTTGGCTTGATATCTGTGGCTCAGCATAAGGCAGCTCCAGTGTATTGATAGTTTTGACCTATGCAGTTACACTTCCCGATTTTCACCAGCTCAACCATAGATTGTAGCTATGCTAATTTCCTCAAAGGCCATCCTTATTCTGGCTTCTATATTTTTACCAAAATTGGACTGTCTACCTCCTTTTCATCTAACCAGATCATACTCAAATTAGTTGATGATGTCACTTTCTCTTCTAAATAGAAATTTAGGTAAAGAATGAACAGATTTCTAAATATTAGGTAATTACTTCATATGAAGCAGAATAGAAGGCAGCAAAAGGAAGATGAGTTTTTTTGGCAATTCAAAATCTGTTTTAATGATAGTAAGGGGTGAGCAGCCCCAAACCATTAGCTGCAATATATTTCACTTCTCTGTGTTATTTAAATCATGTATTCAAACTGTATACCTTACACACTTCTTTCTGATTTGTAATTCATATGTAAAATTCTGAAGAGTGGGTTTATTTTAGGAGATAATTGAATAATTTATATAACTTCTTAAGAGTGAGGATGAACAGTATGCAGATTATATTGCTCCTCATACTTTTGCAAAGTGAAACCCATTAAATAACAGTCAGTACTGCAGAACTAAAGACTAATCAGTTATGTCTCATAACCTGGGAGAGATTCTTCGTATATCTAATATAATTGCTTCAACAAAGATTAATAATTCATTTGATGTTTTTTCTTTTATTCTGGTCAGCCAAAATAGTATTGCCAAAGAGGAGCAGAGAAGGGAGAGGGAGGGGGGGCCGAAGAGAGGCGGAGACGAAAGTGGAGATGGGGCAGAGAGCGGAAAAGGGAGGAGGAGAGAGGGAGATTTGGCATCTGATCGCATTGACTGTTAGGTTTGCAGTAGAAAGATACATATAAGGAATAAATAGAAAGATTCAGTTGTTAGAAAAAGTTTTATTTATTCAATAACTACTCATTAGTTGATATTCAATCTAGTTCAAAAATTAGAGGCTGGGGCTTCCCTGCTGGCGCAGCGGTTGAGAGTCCGCCTGCCGATGCAGGGGACGCGGGTTCGTGCCCCGGTCCGGGAAGATCCCACGTGCCGTGGAACGGCTGAGCCCGTGAGCCATGGCCGCTGAGCCTGCGCGTCCGGAGCCTGTGCTCCGCAACGGGAGAGGCCACAACAGTGAGAGGCCCGCGTACCACAAAACAAAAAAGAAAAAAAAAAAAAAAGAGGCCAGAAGATGTGAGAGAAAATTTACTGAGATCTTTCTGAGAAAAAAAAAAAAAGAAAAATTACCTAAAATAGTTTCTCTTACTACAACCTGACTAGTCCAACCACTACCTTTCTGATGGTGTTGAAATCAAATAGCAATAATTCCCTCAAGGGCTAGGGATTTTTTTTTTTTTCTGTTTTGTTCATTATTATAACTTCAGAGCCTAGAATTTGGCTGGGCCAAATATGGGCTTAAGTATTGTTTGAATAAATTGTCTTGTTTATTCAAGTAAAGTACCGGGGATAAACATATAAAGTACTAGCTACTCAGTAACTCTTTTAATTTGTATTAGATTATAAATTCCATGCTGATTAAAAGCTAAAACTTGCTTTGCTGCCTTGATTCATATTGTATTGTGTGCGATAATCATCAGTGTTAGAAACAAGGAAATAAACACCTAGCTAACAAAGTTCCCAAGACGGAACAACTTTGATTGGGCTGATAGGAGAAGAAATATGAAGTGATTGTAAGCACTGACACACAGGACAATTAGAATTTTTTTGTGTAATGGCAACACCTATAGGAAAATTATATTCAACATAGTTTTATTCACATATAGTTAAGTAGAATATTTCCTTTTCCATAAGTTTTAAAATATTTCCTTTAAAAGATTATAGTTTAATTTATTAGTGGTTCTATTCTTGCTTCCTTGACAAATCCCTGTAGAATATGTTTAACTATGTATAATGTTGACATACTTAACTAGAAAGAATGGTAGTAAAATGCATTTTGGTTTAACTTTCTGTCCTCTGAGGAAATTAACTGTTGCATATGTGGAATACTTTTTAAATGCTTTTATATTCTACTATATCAAGCACCTTTTTTCCCCCTCCCTTAAAAACATTTTCTTCTGTGTTCTAGAGCCTAGGATATCAGATTACAGAAATTTTAAGTTAAGCATTATTTAATTGATATATGCCTTGTCATTCACATTTTCCCAGAATGGATAACAACTACGATTTCATCTTATGCCTGGAAAATTCACAAAGAATTATTTAGACTGGTAGAGCAGATACTTATTTGTCTGTACTTGCGATAGTGAAATTGCTCCAAAGTTAGCTCCAAGGCTCTTTCGAAGTTTGAAATGAGAGACATAACTGGGAAATTCAGCACATTTACCAGACTTTTTTTTTCTCTAAGTGAATTGGATATATATGTAAATATATATATTGCTGTTAATATTTTTTGTTTCCATAGCATTGAGTCATAGACAAGTGCTGAATTCAAATTTTAACTATCAGTTAGTCCCTTGTAATTTTCACTTATAAATTTTAAGCACACTAACATGTGGACAAGTTTTTGTGGCACTTATGTCAAGAATATTTTCCGTATCACTGAGGTAACACTTTTAATGAAAACCTGTCCAGGGGCATGAAAATCTATTTTTCATTAGTTATATAAGTGCTCTTTATGAATGTATTGTTTATTGCTGTGTAACAAATTTTCCTAAATCTTAATGGCTTAAAACACCAAACATCATTCATATTTCATGATTTTGGGGGGTCAGGAATTCAGACAGGGTGCAGCAGGAAGATTTTTCCTCTGCTGTGTGACGTTCAAGGCCTCAACCAAAATAAATGCCCTTTCACTCACATTCAGTGATCAGTGATGCCTGTCGACTGTGGGCCAGAACATCCATGTGGACTTAGATTCCTTTCAACATGGCATCTGGGTCCCAGCTGCCAGTGTCCCAAGAGAGAGCCAGACAGAAGGCACAGTGCCGTCTGTGACCTAGCCTTGAAAGTCACAGGGCATCACTTCCACCATATTCCTTTAGTCAAAGCAGTCACAAAGGTTCAAAGGGAAGGAACTGAAACCCCACCACTCGAGTAGAATGTCACAAGCTAGCAGGATGGGATATATATTAATGTGGCCATCTTTAGAAAAGACATTCTGCTATAATGTGTTTTAACAGTCCTGCAAAGTTGAACATGGAAAGTTTAATGAACAATGTAACTTCTACTTGAATTAATCAGAAGCAGTAAACCACAGATAATGATGTCATTGTATATTACATGTGGAATCTGTGACATTGATGACAGACTTCGTAGACCTCTAGTGCTACTATTGTCCCTGTATATAGCCTTCTGTGGAAGCCTGGAGAATACATAATCTAGGGTTTTATACTCTAAATGATGGCAGTACAGATGAAGGAATGCTGATAATTTTTTTAATACCTAAGTTATCAGAAAGCAGTAATAGTTGTTTATGACTTTATTCTTTCCAGTACTCTCTGTATTATGTGTGTATAAATGTATATATGTGTATAAAATGTATATGTATGTAATGTGTGTAGTATATAAAATATTTATATATGTAATATATATGCATATGTGTTCATACACACAAACTCTGTACAGTATATTTTTAAATAAACTATCTAGATCACATTTGGAAGAAGGCAGCCAGAATGACAAAGTAATAACTTCTCAAAATTAGAATTGTTGAAGCATCAGCTGAATGGCCTGAATGGACATGTCAGAGAATTTGGAATGGAAGAGGATAGTAGTAGGAGCAATATAGATCCAGTCATTAGGTGAGATTTCAGACTGAATATCCTTTTATTTATTTATGGTTTATTTAATTATTAATATTAGTACAAGTAATTCTCGAGTCCTATTCCTAAAATGGCCATTGTATTAGTTTAGTAGTGCTGCCATAACCGAGCACCACAGACTGGGTGGCTTAACAGAAATTTATTTTCTCACAGTTCTTGAAGCTAGAATTTTGGGTTTGAGGTGTCTATAGGTTTGATTTTTTTCTGAAGCCTCTCTCGTTGGCTTTTAGATGGCTGTCTTCTCTATCTGTCTACAATTGATCATCCCTCTGTGTGTGCCTGAGTCCTAATCTCTTCTTATAAGGACACAAATCATATTGGATTAGGGCCCACCCTGGTGACTTCATTTTAACTTAATTACATCTTTAAAGATCCTTTCTCCAAATACAGTTAGTTACATTCTGAGGTACTGGGGATTAGGACCTGCACTAGGAATTTGTGGGGTGGGACACTGTTTAGCCTATAACATCCATGAGATGATATTTTTCTGTTTATTGAAATAAAATTACACTATACATACATTTCTTACTCTGCAGTCAATAGAGAAGAGGGAGTCAGCAGGAGTTTATAAATGCTTGTTCATGATCAACATTCAAGAAAGTCACTGGCTATTTCCACTTGCATTTGGTGTGTCAAGGATGCATTTTTGCCTACCCCAAACATATTAGTGCTTGAGTCGTAATAATAAAATAGGTAGCCTTACAAACTGAATTCACAATTTTACATTGTTCTGTTTTTGTCTATTGCTCATGAGGTTTCCATTTTATTCCAAAAAATATTTGCACAATGTAAAGATTTGTGAAAATAGCTATTCAAAAGCTGAGGCAAGAAATAAATTGAGATTAGATTGGTTAAAAACATGAAATTTCAAGGAACAAAATTTTACAGTAAATCTGATAACTGTCCAAATGTGTTACAAGATGAATGGTTACTATTGTACACCACAACAAAAGTACCAGAATTTACTGGATAATGTGAGATAAACCAAACTAAATTTAATGTTGCTTTTTACATTTTATAGTTTTGTCCAAGTTTTCCAGGATATAGTTATTTTCATGTCTATTTCTATAAATACATTTTCTGTAATCAGTTTTTACTTCAGGATATTAACAGTTTCTATGCAATTCTTTCAGATCTTTAAACATATCCCAAGATGATATTATCCTTATACAATATGGCTGTACAAGATAATTTTAAAAATTTTAATTATTATTTAAGTTACCTCTAAATTAATTTGAAAGTCTTTTCCTCTGGCTTTTCCCAATTCTTTTTTCTCATCGATCCATGCTTTCACTATATTTTCCTTCTGGTAGTATACCGAGAATTGTGTTTCATTTAAATAAAGGAGCAAGTAAATATAAACTGTGATTATGTGTTTGAAATAGAGGTTAAAAATTTCTGAATACTCTGCAGCCTTTATTTTTTCCCTCCTTTCCATGGCACTGCTGCTTCCAGTGACTGGAAGTCCTCACCATTTCTCACTTCGTTTATTTCAGTAGCATTGTCAGTGGTCTCACCCTATCTTGTTCCTGTACTTAGATATTGCCCAGGGTATTTATTTATTTATTTATTTATTTATTTTTATTTTTTAATTTTTTTGGCGGTAGGCGGGCCTCTCACTGTTGTGGCCTCTTCCATTGTGGAGCACAGGCTCCGGATGGGCAGGCTCAGCGGCCATGGCTCACGGGCCCAGCCGCTCCGCGGCACGTGGGATCTTCCCAGACCAGGGCACGAACCCGTGTCCCTTGCATCAGCAGGCGGACTCCCAACCACTGCGCCACCAGGGAAGCCCTGCCCAGACTATTTAAAGCTGATCATGTTGAAATGATTGGTAGCACATCTTCATTAACTTTAGAATCAGATATTAATAATATTTTAGAGATGCTTATAAGGTCCTTAAGGTATTGGCAATAATCTACATCTCTGTTCAGCCACTTCTTGCTGTCATCTGTGTGGCCCCTGCCACATTGAATTATTTGAATTTTTCAAGATATATAACATTTTCTCATATCTCATTGCTTTTTAGCACTTTTCTCTGTGCTTGGCTAGCATCTTTTCTTTTCCCTAATGCCTCACTTCATTTTTCTTTATCTCTCATTCACTGGACAAATATTTATTGAGGGCTTCTTTGTATTATATGTCCATAATATATAAGCTATATATAAGTAAGAACTAAGTAACAAGGAGTGAACAAGATAGCAGCAATACTACTATAACAATCCTGCTGATTACTTTACCTGGCTGGCTTCTATGTTAGCACTTCCTATATGGTATTATTTTCCGACTACACTACATTACACTTTGGCAAATACTTTGTCTTGTATCTTTATCAGTTCAGTACCTATTACAATGCATAGACACGGTATAGCTCAGTGAATGCCACTAATGTAATGAATATGTGGACCTGCTTTTGCGGAACGTGTGTTTATTCATAGTCATGATACAATGACTTGCATTTTATCTGCTTATTTTCAATTTCTCTTTCAATTCTGGACTATTATTATTTCATCAGAAGAGCCTTTTATAAGCGCTGTGTTAAGGACGTTAATTCAAAGAAAATATTTAGAGGTTCACCAAAAATTGAATGTAATACCAAAATGCCTTTGTTGACTGGTGTATTTCTCAACCAGAGAAACAGAACCGGTAGACTGGCTTATGTGATTGTGGGGACTGGCTGGGCAAAAGCAAAACCTGGGGCTTCCGGGCTTCCCTGGTGGCACAGTTGTTGAGAGTCCGCCTGCCGATGCAGGGGACACGGGTTCATGCCCCGGTCTGGGAAGATCCCACATGCCGCGGAGCGGCTGGGCCCGTGAGCCATGGATGCTGAGCCTGCACATCCGGAGCCTGTGCTCCGCAATGGGAGAGGCCACCTCAGTGAGAGGCCCGCGTACAGCAAAAAAACAAAAAACAAAAAACAAAAAGCAAAACCTGGAGAGCACACCATCAGGAAGGGCAGGTTGGAATTTTTGACATGGGCAGAATTTTAAACTTCATCAAGAAGCCTCAATTGTTCTTAAGGCTTTTCAACTGCCCTTTGAATAAGGCCTACCCAGATTATCTACCATAGTCTCCCTTACTTAAATTCAACTGTAATGGACTGTAATCATATCTACAAAACATCTTCACAGCAGATCTAGAGTAGTGTTTGAATAACTGGAGTCTGATGTATCAAAAAAATCAAAAGTCATCAGTTATAAGTAATAATATATGGTAACATTTTAAAACTTCTTTACCATTTCTCTAGCATTATCCTCAGCACTTCAAAGGCATTAATTCATTTCATCCTCAGAACAACCTAAGAAGATATTATTATTCATTATTTTACTGTTAAGGAAAAACTACAGAGAGGTAAATTTGATTTGAGAATCTATTCCATTAGAAGATATGTATTCCACAAAAGCATGTATTTTTGTCATTTAATTTCATTCATGTATCTCAAGACCCTGTAATGTGCTGGGCAAGAAAAATCAACAGCAACTGATTACAAATAATTTTGAAAAAATAAATTTTTCTAAATTATATGTCTTTCTTTATCATAGATAAATGTATCTAATGATGGGTTTCACTTTGACACTTGACACTCATTCTCCAGTGGAGCAGTAGTAAAACAATTGTTGTCGGTCATTTTTTAGGGCAGAGTTTGGAGCCTAGAGCATTTGTATGTTGAGTCAAAATTATGTTCTGAGGCAAATTGCCTAATGATTATACAGTTTTCTTAGGATAAAGAATTCAGATGTAAGAATATTATTGAATAGAAACATGATTGAAAATGGTCAACTATTAACTTTACTCTATTTCAGAACACTTGATGAATTTTATTTAAACGAGAATCAACATGAAGTATGGTCAGTATCATGGGGACTAGAGGCAAATTGATTGAATTCTGGTTTTGCTCCTCCCTAGCTGTGTGATCCTGAACAGTGTACAAATGGGGATAATAATAGTACTTACTGTGTAAAATTTTTCTGAGGGGTAAAGACAATACTCGAAGCATAAATTCACAGTTAATACACAGAACTAAGCCTACCACATAATGTTCTTTTTTTTTCATTTTTTAAAAATTTATTTTATTTATTTATTTTTGGCTCTGTTGGGTCTTTGTTGCTGTGCGAGGGCTTTCTCTAGTTGAGGTGAGTAGGGGCTGCTCTTCGTTGCGGTGCACAGGCTTCTCATTGCAGTGGCTTCTTTTGTTGCGGAGCATGGGCTCTAGGCGTGCGGGCTTCCGTAGTTGTGGCACGTGGGCTCAGTAGTTGTGGCTCGTGGGCTCTAGAGCGCAGGCTCAGTAGTTGTGATGCATGGGCTTAGTTGCTCTGCGGCATGTGGGATCTTCCCAGACCAGGGCTCGAACCCGTGTCCCCTTCATTGACAGATTCTTAACCACTGCGCCACCAGGGAAGTCCCACATAATGTTCTTTAAGCATTCGTTAAACAAATGTTAGCCTTTCGGTGAGTTAAGCTTTACTGGTGGGTTGTTATGTGGTAAATACATGAATCCTGGATATTTGGAAAAAAATAGAAAAGTGAACACTTCCAAGTCATAAAGGAAATTCTTTTCTGTTAAGCTTACAATTTGCTCATTGATAGTAAACTATTCTGATGAGTTAGAGTCGGGACTTCAAATGTATAATACTTATAAATTATACTTATAAGTTAACTGTGCTCTAGGAACCTTCAGTAATTTGAATGTTTTAATTTTGCATGAAAGAGAAACATGCCTCTCCTAATAAATCTTTGGCATTTTTGTGAACATTTATTAAAATATATTGCTTTTTGGTGCTTTAAAATTGATTTTATAAATTAAAAGACCAAATGAAGATAGAAGTTCAGTAATTAAATGAAATAGTTTTGATATATAAAACTGGAGAGAAAGAGCAACTTAAAATTTCAATGTTCAGGTTTTGCATCTCAGCTTATTATGAGTGTGAAAGAAACATTTTGTAATAATGGAGAGTCCTTTCATGTAATAGCATATTCTTTGTGGTATAATAAAAAGTTACATGGCAAAGTCAGACTACTCAGTGTTAAACCTAGAAATGATTTCTACTCTGTCCCAGGCTTTACAGATTTTGGACTTAGGGATCCAGTTGGTTTGATCATTTTTAGTGTTCATATACTCTACCTAGAAATAAGTGAGAGCAGTGCTTAGAACAAAAACTTAGGATAAGTAATTCTTGTGACTCTCAAGCATTTTCCTTCATTTTAAAACCCTACTTGTATAATCTCAGAGTCAATTGTCAGTTTATCATGTTGGAGTCATTCTTTTCATAGTAACTTATGGTTGCTGACAACTGACTTCCTCTGGATGTAGTCCTAGCCGTTCTACATGCAACCATCTCAGAATGCCCCGATTAGTGACCCCAATCTTGGCAAAAAGGCTCTATCTGTCTAGAAAGAAATGGGGAGTTTAATTTTTCAGTCAGCTGTTCTCTGACATTCCTGGTATTAGAAGCCTGTGATGGAATTGTCTGAACTTCATGAAGTACGTTTACAACAATAGTTCTTTTCACAGAAGAGCAAATTTAGCATATAAATTTGTAGGTTAGTGCCTCAAATTATTATTTGCATCTTTGGTTGGAAGCAACAGTGGAAAATGCATTGATTTCTTTCAACTCATGGACGCTGGAAACCTACTTGAATATGCAGTGCCTTGACACTGGCTCATGCTTTTTAAGTTACATTATGAAATAATTATCTGCTGTTCCTTTTTAAAATTTAGAAGTTAATAAAGTTTTCATACATTTTTAAAGCTAACTTTATAAGTACAATTAAATAATGTGAGTAATTAAAAGTTGGGAGTTCCTGTTTGTTTCATTTTCTGCTTTCTCCTAAAGCCAATTTTTCCCATCATAAGAGTTAAATCTTATGAATGGTGAACCGTTTATACTTGATGTAATTTGGAAAGTACAGAAATCATCCTTGCCTCAAGCCAGGGTTCCTACAATTTTGACAGTCCCTAAGCATGCCACCATGATTCAATCCCAAATCAAAAGCCCCTGGTGGTAGGGTAATAGATGGATTTGAGGGGAATCTATGAAATAAGTATTGTCCTTTTAATAGTTTGAGAATGATCAGCTAGTCTAGTCATTTACAATGTCTTCTGAAAAAGTGGTCTTTTGTGGGGGGAGAAGGAGGAGGAAGGAGAAAATATTCAGAAAATGAGATTAAATTTAATCTGGCTAAATTAGAAAAATAGTTTTCCTGAAGGAGTTTCAAGAAGTTATACTGTTTTGAGGCCAAAATCAGTATTTCACGCATCTGTTCATCTACTCTGTTCTCATGACTATTTTAGCGCGTTTTATTGTTCCTGTTTATAAAAGTAAGAAAAGGTCACTATAGGAAATTTGGAAAACAGTAAAGACTGTAAAGAAGAAAATGAAATCACCTGCTGTTGAATAACCCAAACTTTAACTCCTGTAGTACTTTTTATATGTTTACCTTTAAAATGGTATAGTATATAAGCAATTTTTCTCAATTATGAGAAAAATTGGTCTTATTTCATAAAGTTCAACATAATTAGCAAACCATATTAACTTAACTTACTCCAATACTTTTTGTGAGAATTTGTCTACTTAATCCTACAAATGTGAAAAACCATGAGCAATACTATTCCATAAAAATTGTGTATTGTTTTCTTCTTGTATCTCTAACATGTTTAAAAATGTACTCATTGGGGCTTCCCTGGTGGCGCAGTGGTTGAGAATCTGCCTGCCAATGCAGGGGACACGGGTTCGAGCCCTGGTCTGGGAAGATCCCGCATGCCGCGGAGCAACTAGGCCCGTGAGCCACAACTACTGAGCCTGCACGTTTGGAGCCTGTGCTCCACAACGAGAGGCCACGACAGTGAGAGGCCCACGCACCGCGATGTAGAGTGGCCCCCGCTCGCCACAACTAGAGAAAGCCCTCGCACAGAAACGAAGACCCAACACAGCCAAAATAAATAAATAAATTCATTAAAAAAAAAAAATGTACTCATTGCCTTATTAGCGAAATTGTAAGGTAGAGACTTATGTTGGCTAACAATTATGATTCGCATTTTACTTTCATTGATCTTATAGTGTAATTTCCTTTCAGAGTCTAGCAATAATTCAGTATTTGTATCAGAAATATTTAAATTTCTCCCTGCTTAAATAGAAATTTGTAAGGCGTTTTATCAGGGAGATTAAATAAATATCATTTTGATATATAGACTGTCTCCTTTCTCACTGACATCCATATCCTTTTGTAAAATGCTCTAGGGCAACAAAAGTTTATGATCTTTTCCTAAAAAGCAAATGTTTAAAATCCACTGACTTTGGAGACCTTTTTCAAACTTGAAATTTCCTTTTAATCTGAATCATAAAGGTTTCTTTTAATGGCAAATACAGTGTTTTCCCCTTTAGTTAGTAATATTCCTATGATTCTTCAAAAGTAATCTATGCATTCATGGCATGGTAAAATATGATAATAATATTCAACAACTCCTATGATAACCAGATTACTCTACAGAGTAGTTCACATCATGGCCACTGTGATATAAGGTTATAATTTACTTTTTAAATGTGGACCATGGTTTGGAAGAACAACTTTTGATATATCAGAATATAGTGATCACATGAATACCCATTACTCTTTTGACCCTCAGGAATCCTTTCTCTTCTCAGTGCCATATTGCTCAGGTTTCTTTTATTTCTTTTTTTCTTTCTGCCTCAGAAAGGACAGCCTAGGCATATTCTTTGTTTTGAAAAATCTGTACTTCCCTTTTATTATACCATTCACTTCTTTTGAAGTTATAAATTCTCTATTACTTATTTGCCTAACTTACATTTATCACACTAATTCTTGTATTTTGTGATAAATGCAATTTAAAGATATTAAAACTTGAGTGTGATTCAATTTCAGATTAATATAAAAACTCAGTCATTTACATGGAGCTCCCAACCATCCACCTTTAGACAGGTCCATTAATTGTCACTTTCATCATGTAAAAATTAAAGGGGCTTATTTTCTTATTGACTTAGTCATTGATTTTTTTTAACTGCAGTACCTTTGAATTCAATGTCAATTGTTTCAACCTCTGCATCATAAAAATTAACTATTAATACTCATATTACCTTAAGTAAACAAATGATCCCTATTTTTGAAAAAAATATATTGTTTACTTAGAGCATTTTCCCTGTTCATTCTCTCTTTTCCTTTAAAAAAAAAAAGACTTAGCTCTATTTTCCCTCATAGAGATCTAGGTAAATGTTTTCATCTGGTCAGAAGTTTTTTGCCCTAATATTTGAGAAATGTCTCTAGAAGAAATTAAAACTTCATTAAGACTTGGGGCAAGGGAGGACATTTCTTTCTTGTCCACAGGAGAATCTTACCATTAAGCATATTTCTTGGAACATACCAGTTAGTTCACTCAATATTTATTGAATAAGTGAATGCTGTCCCTGAGAAATGAATCAGTAATTCTTATTCTTGGTCTGTTTCATCATTAGCAGTGTTTAAGGCAACAGTGGAAATTTAAAATATAATAGAGTTTTCTTCTCCCAGCTATGAAGGATTTGTTTGTTTTAGACTCAAAGCTCATGCCAAGAATAAGTAGAGAAAATTAAATTAAAAAAAAATCTGTTTGATGGCATTGGAGAGATGATGAGGAACCCACTGCTCCACCTCTTTGACACATACTGTGCAGTAATCTTTGCCTCTTGAGTGCCACAACAAGATTGTTTTAAATTCAGCTCTGCTTTTAGTGGTCATCCTTTTTGTCTGAGACTCTCATGCTAAGCAGATTAATAATTCAGCAGATACTTTTAGGGGAAAATGGAAGAACGTTGGGATCATTTCTTACACCTCTTTCTCTTTGAGATCATGGGCCCACACTTCTTGGTGACTTGCATGGTCCTGTTGTATTTTTTGTACTGTCTTTCACTAATGTGTGCTGTCATCTTGAGTATTTGCCTCTTTCTACATTGTTGTCCCAGTCATGGTTCTTGAAATGAGTACTTAGATCAGTGATTATTTGCCGTTCATTTATAATCAATTCAAATATCACTTCCAGTACTATCAGTTTTTATTTCTTTGCTGCACTTTCATTTCTTTTGGCAAATTCCTTCATTAGATTATCCATTTTATTAAAATGTCACGTGGGTTTAACACTGGGAGAGAAGGAGGCAATGCAGCTATACACTTTGATGTCTTTGCTAAAACTGAGTAACAGATGCATAGTGACCAATCCTTGACAGACTTTGAAAGAAGCAATGTGTGTGTCACTGGACATGATGAACATCTCTTATTTGTGTAGTGATTTGTGGAGATTAACTGTGTGTAATTAGTGCACTTCTTATTCTTCAATGAAAAGCTTTTTTTAAATGAAGGATTATAAAGTGTGGGCAACACCTTTTCCACTGTGTGGCTTAAAAAAAAGAAAACAAAAGGTGCCTAAGGTCATACAGTTAGTGAGTGGAAAGACAGAATAGAAAATGATAATTAAAGATAATATAATGGCAATTAATGTTTTAGTTGAATTATCTTTCATTTGACTGAAAATAAAGAAGAGAAAAAGAGAGAACAGTCAAGAAATAATTGTGACATTTACAATGATTATTTCTAATAAAACAGTTTGCCGGGAGGATTCATACCACTCTGTGGTCTCATGTGCTGCTGTAGTTCTCACTCCTATGGACCCAACAATAGAGATGAAGAAAAGAGAAGAACTAAAATTTCCTGAGCCTTCGAAACAGTAAGTTGTTCATTTGATTTTTCAGAGTTTTGTAAAACTTACTAGTTAGATAACTGATCAAAATTTGATCACTCAAAAATTGTGCTTTATAATGAATGTATTAGTATTAGTATATTGAGAGAACAGAAATAAATTTTGCACATTTAAAAAAATCAACTTATCCTAATAATGCCTCAGTGAATAACTTCTGTCTTCTGACATAGTGTGTTTGAACTATATGCCTTTCACGTTTCATGTTGTTACCTCATCTCAGTGATGTGAGTAAGAAGACTGAAGCACTTCATTTCTTTAACACTGTGATTATGGATGTACTGTTCTTGGATTCCTTATTTTATAGTTGTAGCCTTTAATGGTCTAAAATATGATCACTTTTAAATATAAATTTCTCAGCCTTAAGTTGGTTTGTACTTTATAAGGAATGAAAGTTATTTTTATCTTTATACTATTTAATGTTTCCATATTTTTTTCCATTTAAACAGATCAAGCTTCATTTAAATTTAAATTTGATCTTATATTGAATAAATAATAGATTTTTTTCTTATAATGGCCAAATAATTAAATTCATAATAGCAAATGTAAGGTACATGGACTTAAAATATCAAATAAGCTAGGATTATTTCTAGTTATGTATTAAGTAAATTAAAAGGGAAAACCTACTGATGATTGTCCAGTCAAAATAGTGTCATGTTTGCTTTAAGGTCTTGGGTAGGAGACTAGGAGATGTATGGTGCTGCCAAGGATTGCTGGTTTCAGTAGGAGTTACTTTGTAGTACCTACTATTTTCCCCCATTAGATTAACTGTATCATACTTGTTTCTTGATGTCTTTCTACTGGATAAGCTGCTAAGACTGAGTTTCCTGGAACATGATAGTGTCTGATACTCTTTGTGAAAATCAGTTAGAAAATCCCTTAATGTTACATTCGGTAATGTCAAAGTCAAATAGAGCAATGTGTATATTTGATGGCATGGAGATAGTCTTAATATTCTCATCATAGAAGAAAGAAATACTAACCAATTCAGAAAGTAATGATTGTAATTCAGTTTTAATATAAGCTAAAAGTGAAAACAATTCAACTACTCTTAATGTAGTCTAATTTTTTGGTTCCAAAAGCCTTTTTTGTCTACTAGGAAGAAAATTACTTCTCATATGTGCCAGTTGAATTATATTAGAAAACTCAAATGCATTTTTTGCAATGTATGTATGTTTATATTTGTAAATTGGATCTTAAATTCTCTTAATTATCTTTCAGTGACTGTATTCAAAACTGGCAAATAGTATTATTTGTTTACATAAAATGTCTATTTTCTAGTCTTAGATACTTCATAAATATTCATTCTTCTTTATTCTGAGGTATAGATTGAAGTAGACAGCATTTGTTAACTGGCTGTTCTTTTCCTTCCTGTTACCGTACATTCACTCTGATACTCCTCTGTATTCTCTGAAGCTACTTTCTCATTTAAACACTCTCCCTCAATAGGATCATTCGTTCATTTCTATAGGTTTTGTTACTGTTTTTGTTTTTCTGAGTCAGAAAGATCTTGGTTAAAATCTTAACTTTTCTACATATTAGGTAGAAATTGGAGACATTTTACTTGAACTCTTTGTCTTTTTTTTTTCTACATCTGTCAGAAAAAATGGGGTGATATCACCATCTTTACAGGGTCATTGTTAGTGTTATGTGAAGTGATATTGTTAAAGGACCTGAAATCTAAAAATCCATAAAAGTGTTAGTTATGTTGCCCCTTCCATAGCTTCAACTACCAACATTACTGATGATTTACAGATATATATTCTTCTCCTGAAGGCTCTTCTTAATGCAAGTCTAATATATAAAGTTCTTGACCGGGATTGTCTAACTAGGTGTCCTACCAGAATCGTTTACTAAATGTTTAAACCAAATTAATGATCCTTCTAGCCCCCTCAAGCTTTTCATTCCTTCTGATTTCCATATTTATGTAAAGCAACCATTATTTTTCTTTTCTTAAAATCCTGATATGTTTTTTCCTCACATCTCACATTCAATTAGTTATTGATTACTTGATTAACGTCTGTTATATTTTCCTTACCATTTGAACTGACCAGGAAGGCATACACTTCTTATATTTTAAAACTTTTTCTAACATGTATATTCAATGAGATCTTAATAAAGCCATTCAAATAGTGGTCATCTATCAAATGGAGATTACATATGCCCTCCATACCTCACACTGCTGTTTTGAGAATTAAATGATAGGTATGACTATATGGCAAGAACACAATTCACATGTAATGATTAATTCAAAACTCTTGTTTGCCAATGAGAGAAGCCCTGATGTAAATTGATTTCAGAAAAATCAAGGGTGATGGTTGTCATTGGCTCATGTAATTGAAAGTATAGAGGTAGAAATTTCCTCAAGTATGGTTGAGTCTGGTACTCAGACAATGTCAAGGAGGGTCATTTTCTCCATCTGCATCTATTTGCTCTGCTTTCTGATCTGTAGTTTCCATTTTCAGAGAGGTTCCTCTAGTGACATTACTGCCTTCAGTAGGTACTGAGATGCGTTTTTATCTTTTCAGCAAATCCAGTGGAAAGAAATGGTTTCTCGTTCCCTTTAATCAAAACAAAAAGAGCCCCATATCTGAGTGTCATTGGCTTTGACCAGCTTAGCTTGTTTGACGTGACTATGCCGAAGCAATCACTGTATCTAGGAATATTTGATGATTGATTGGCTAGAACCAGGTTACTTGACAAACTCTGGAGCAGAGGGTGGAGATGAGAGGGAAAAGGTGAGTCCACACTCGAAATATGGGTGATGTTGGAAAAAGAAGGCAGGTATGATGCTTAGAAGTCAAAACAATGGATACTCAATATAGGTAGTAATATTAGCACCATTAGTTTTAAAAGTCAGAATTCTTTATTATGTTGAAACTATGGAATTTGAAATACTACATTAAAATACAATGATGTGTATCTTCATTTCTTGTTTTAAATGACTTCTCACCTATTTAATTTTATTTCATATTATTTGATCCAGCTGTGCTATTGAGAGGCAGTATTACTTGATGGTTAGGAATTCAGGCCTTGGGCTAGTTTTTGATGCTTTCTTAACCATAGTTTGTTTCTTTTTAATGTGGGAGTTACTTTATCTATCTTACAGTGCAATGCCTAAAACAAAATATAAAGGCAAGAATATAAAATTTTTGTAATTTTTTGAAACATATATATTAGGTAAATAAACATGTCACAGTTTTATAGTTGGAGTTACTAAAGCCCTATGTAGTATTCGTTTTGTGTATTTTGGATTTCTCATTAGGAAAATTAATAACCCACCAATATAATACTAAGATATTAGAATGCTATACGTTGAAACATTGTCTTTGGATACTTAATATTCCCTTTAAATTCAGGATAGAATTATTTCTTTAAGTAAATTTTTATCTCAGATTTTACACACTTCACGTGATGAATTCGTAAACAATTGAGTCTTTGAAACATAGGACTCACAGAGTCCATGTAGTTTAGAACTCATCAAATCTCTTGCTAGGAGGAACTGCAATAATCTTAGTATATGGGCTTTAGAATACATAAGATTGCACACACAAAAGAATATGTAAGATAATGTATTTTGATGCTGTTGTAATTAGGTGAAGAGGTAAAACATGCACTTAAAAAGGTAAATCACAGTATAACAGCAACAGATGCTTTTTCTCCAATGTAAGGAGTAGATTTTCGCCAAGCATATGATTGTTTAAAGTTAAGTCAGGTTTATTGATATATCAGTATAAATTTATGAAAGTAAACCCAGAATATTGGTCTTAAATATACCATTGTATTGATATATCTTTGTAGAGTGTAAGAAACATTTTATGACTGAAATACTTATACTATCTTACCAACTTTTAGTCATATTCTGGTGATTAATAAATATTCTATATCTGACAATTTATTTTTAAATATTCTCATGTATTTATCAATTTTAGATATATTTATTGTAATAAGAAGAAAATAGCAATTATGAATTCCTATTAGGGATGAAGTATAAATTTTTCAGCATAGCAAGTGATAGGGAGGAAATACCTAAATCTTTTAGAAGGAAAGCTACATTCTGAGCATTATAGTAGGAGAGAGTCAGAGCTTGTCTCTCATTTTCATATCTAAAGTTCCCCTTAATTCAGAAAACGAAGGTGTGGATTTTACTTTACTTTTCAGTCTAGTCTAACAGGTAGCTCAGAATACCATGGAAAGGATAAATTTGCTGGAAAAAATCCCTGTGATCCAATAAAATTATATAATTTCCAAATATTTGACCATAAGCATAGAATGTTGTGATCAAAGCTTTGAGTATGAAGCTTTATAAATTAAAAAAATCCTAATTTAAAAAATGTATGTCCATATATCCAGTCACACTTAGCATGTTACTCAAACCTAAACATTTCTCCAATCACAGATGTGAGCAAATGAGCACCTCATGAAATGTACATGCAATTCAAAATCTGAAGAGAATGAAAGAATACTGCTTCCACACTTGGTTATGGCTTTTGTGCTTTTGTAGAAATATGTTTTTGAAATGCATACACTCTGTTTGTACATACCATGGCTCAATATCTGAAATGAAGGGATTTTATGGACAATTGTAAATTTGGAAATATAGAGGTGAAAGGGAAAGAAAAATTATTCTGTTATTATTATTTTTTTTTTTGGCGGTACGCGGGCCTCTCACTGCTGTGGCCTCTCCCGTTGCGGAGCACAGGCTCTGGATGCACAGGCTCAGCGGCCATGGCTCACGGGCCCAGCTGCTCCGCGGCATGTGGGATCCTCCCGGACCGGGGCACGAACCCATGTCCCCTGCATCGGCAGGCGGACTCTCAACCACTGCGCCACCAGGGAAGCCCTATTCTGTTACTTCTTTGTCCATTTCTGTGTTTTTATTATATGTAGAGAGATCTAAACTTCCTGATAATGTGATCTATTGTTTCATTTTATGGAAATGAAGCATCACCTAAACATTTTGTCATTCAGTCCAACTTTCAAGGCCTCCATGTAGGGATTCATGTGGTTGACCTGAGGAAGGTTCATGGAGCTGCTTCTGAAAGGTGACGGATGCTGTCATTTAGTTTAGAATGTCTAATTTTTTTTTTTTTTTTTTGCGATATGTGGGCCTCTCACTGTCGTGGCCTTTCCCGTTGCCGGACGCGCAAGCTCAGCGGCCATGGCTCACGGGCCCAGCCGCTCCGCGGCATGTGGGATCCTCCCGGACCAGGGCACGAACCCGTATCCCCTGCATCGGCAGGCGGACTCTCAACCACTGCGCCACCAGGGAGGCCCTAGAATGTCTAATTTTTTAAGAATGGCTAAAACTAACCTATTTTATTCTTAGAGAATACTTAAGAATATGTTTAAAGTTCTATCAGCTCTTTTTATTTAGTTTTATAATAAATAATGTATGTATATTAAAATTGGAAAAGTTTAAGTACTCTCTAATGTCAGCTATAAAGTTGTTACACAAACTCTAGTTGTACTGGACACATCAAATGACTCTATTATCAGCTAGTTTCCAACTCTACAAATTTCAGGGGAACATATTAATTTATCCTTTTAAATAGACATGTATTCATTAATTTAATCCATAAAAAATAGATAATTCTTGAGTATTTGCTTTGTTCTTGGCACTGTGCTCAGGGCTGGGCATTTTAAGTTGAAAAGCAGGTGCTGTCTCTCATGAAACTTAACAGTGTAGTCAAGTCAAGACACACATTGATTGATTAATTGCAACAATGGAAGATTGTGGAAGTGACAATGGCTATAATATAGAGGTATATGTATATCATGTTATAAGGGCTTATAGTAAGGGGCTTTAACATGGCCAAGAGAGTCAGGGAAAACTTCCCTGAGGAAGTGACACTTGAGCTAAGATATGGAGGATATTAGTTAACTAAGTGAAAATGCAAAGGAGGAACTTATCAGCAGAGAGAAGGGCTTGTTGAAATATCCTGTGATGGCTGGGAGCACAGAGAAATGAAAGCTGGTGGGAGTAAAAGGAAGCCAAAAACATGTTTTTAAGCAGGGCTCAGGTAACACAATCAGATTTCTCTTTAGAAAACTTTTTCCTTGTTCCTTATAAAGAGCAAATTGGGTGTGGTGGGAGCATTGGTATGATGGAGCTGGCTTGGGAGAACCAAATTATTACCATTTCTTTCCAACTCCAGGTTCAGTGATCTCATGTTGGAAGCTTTCACTCAGCCATGATGAGCATATTTACACCACAGTAATTGGCAAATGCTATAAATCAGGGCTTTTCCCTCTCCCAGAGTACTCGTTCTTAACTATTTACCAGAACACCTCTAAATGGGGACAGGTTGAGTGTCTACAGTGAGATCATTTAAGTGATTGCTGAGAGTAACTTGGACTAGGGTGCTGCCATTGGAGATGATGAAATGTGAAAAGTGAACTCAGTCAATATATTTTTCAGAACCTAGGCAAATTATAGTTATTTTAAACTAAAACTTATAATACCAAGCCCTTACCAAGGATAAAGAAGAAACTACTCACTGTAATTATGATAAGGCAATATATTATTGTGATAATCCTAGCATGTTATTTTGAATTAGTAATGGTTTAGTCAAGAGGGAGTTCTGATATTCTTTTAATTTATATTGGGTATTATCAATGGAATTATGTAAGTGGGAAACATACAAAAATGCATTTTGCACAAAATTCCTTCTTGAATTGTTACCATTGAGTCTCACTGAAAATGCATATAAATGTAGGTAAATTTCATGTAGGACCTTACGTAAATTCTTATGATTCTTAACAATAAATTTCCTCCTCTATTTGATATATAACCTTTATTTACCATCAATGACTTGGTGTCTTAAAACTCTCCCATTTAAAAAAAAAAAAGTCAGAAACTGAGGCATGACATAAATGGAATCACATAGTTTGTGTCCTCTTGTGCAAGGCATCTTTCACTCAGCATGTTTTTGAGATTTATCCATATTGTTGCATGTGCCATGGTCCATGCAGTGTTTCATCACATGGATGTGTCAGAGTTTGGTTAGTAGTTCAGTCCTGTCTTCTTTGACCTTGCCTTGCAAACTCACTGAATCACAGAACCACAGGGCCTCCGGGTGTGGAAGAGGTGTCTTAAAGGCCAGCTTAATCCCACCCCGCCCTTACACTACTTACTGATTTTCAGTGATTTGTACACTGCCCATGAAACAGTTGCCCAACCCCTGCTCACATACCTCCAGTGACCTGCCCTTGGAGGGCAGCTTCTTCTGTCCTTGTCCAGCCTTGCCTGTTGGGAAAGTCCTCTTCATTTTCAGCTTATATCTACCTCCCTAGGTCATCCCCAGAGAGGTCCTGGTTCTTGTCGTGGGTCTAGTCATGGACAGTTAGCTCCTTTTTCCCCACAGAAGCCATAGGGATCCAGGAGGCACAACTACCACCCAACAGTGTGCTGGTAAATGTTTAACGTATAGCTCTAGTTTAGTTATTTTTGTTGCTGTATAATATTCCATTATATAAATGTATCAAAATGTGTTTATCCAATTTCCTGTGAATGGATGTGTACATGGCTTGCAATGTTTACTTTGCAAACAGTTCTGCTATGAACATTCATGGGCTCCTGCAGCTGGAAATGGATGGCAGAGTTGTAAGGCACGTGCCTTTCTCACTTCAGCAGACGGTACTAAACCATTCTCCAGGGGTCCTCATCATCCACACCTTTGTCCACACTTAGCCTCGTAAAGTTTTACACTTTCGCCAACCTTATGGGTGTAAACCAGCATCTCATTGTGGTTTTGACTTACATTGACTTCTTTCTAGTGATCTTGAGCATCTTTGCAAGTGCTTATCAGACATTTGTGTTTCCTGTTCCAGAAATTGCCTATCCGTATCTCTTGTCCATTTTCTTTACTGGGGGATTTGTCTTTCTTTTATATTTACTTGCTGAAGTTCTTTGTATATTCAGATTTCCAAACTTGAATTGCTATGTGCATTGCAGATCTCTTTTCCAGTTGGTGGGATGTTTTTTTAATAAGTTGCGACTTCTGATAAACATAATTTTCATTTAAAAAAGAAACTGGGGCATAAACATGGTAAATATCAGGACACTATTATGAATATGAAACAGCCCTCTTCCCGTGCAGGTTTTCAAAAGAAACGATACCTGTTTTGTGATTTTGATCAATTCATGAGTAGAGAGGGATGTCAGAGGAGATAAATGGGGAGATTTCTGTGGAGAGAGCTGTGGCCTAAATTTGAGTCTCCTGCACAGCTTTAGGAGAAGTTGGAGTTGAGAGGAGTAACTTTCTAATCCCAAGTCTAGTGAAGGGTCTTCAAGAGACTCATTCAGAGTTTCAAATGTGTTTTCTGCAATTGGAAACACAAAAGACAGATGCTGATTTATGCCTGAGAAAACTGAAGCAGAACACAGACTAGACTCTGACATCTGCCCAGAAAATCTGGAGAGTGAAATGGGTTGGCCAACAGTGAAAGCAGTAGCATCTTGAACTCTCAGAGCTGGTCAGGGAGACCACAGAGTTTTTTGTAAACTATTTGGAGGGACAAGAAAACCCAGGAGATAGAGGCGAAGGATACCCATCCCCTCTCAATAAGGGAACTGCAGGAGAGTGGCCCAGAAAGAGACCTCTGAAGAGACCACTTTTGTGCCCATTACTAGGCCCTAGAGCCAAGCACAGTTTCCTTAAAACTCTTCTACCAACTAAGAACCTCTCCCCTTTACCTTTCATCCTGGTGGCAGGAGTACATTCACTGTGAGGCTCTTGTAAGAGGATTCTTCCGTGTTTCATAGTATCTATTCACCTTATTGGAAAATGTTGCATCAGTCACTGGTTTATTAAATTAAAAAAAAAAAGACTCAAGAAAGTTGATTGTTTTCATACTTCATGTGTTACTCAAGAACCAGTGGATTTTAATACCAAATAAATAAAACTCCCCAGAGAACCTGCTTCCCTTGATTGAGTGTTGTTATTTTTTTTTCTGCTCCTTAGTGAATCATAATATCTGGTCCCTTGTGCAGGACAATCAAAAAAATCCAATTGTAACATACACATCTGATCTGAAAATCCTTCTTTGTACAGTGAACACACAAATGCTATTTTTCAGATGATTTGGGACAGCCTGATGACTGAAGTGTTTCAGTTCATCAGTGCAGCACAGTACCATTGTACTCTTTATAGTGAAATATAAATACTGTTTATCAGATCGCTAAAAAGGACTGCAGGTGCATCACCGTTGTAGTGAAAGTAGCTCTTATGCACAGATTAAAAGGATGATGCCAACTTTCAACTGCCCCTGCTAACTTAATCCCATGGAAAAATTATGTTTTCAGATAAATGAAATATTTTAATTAAATTTATTTTGTAATGTAGATAATAACATAAAATTATTTAATAATACCATAAACAAAGGCTATATTACCCAATATCAATTTCCTGGTTTTCCCCTCAGGGGAGCTAGGCTAGTACAAAAAAATCAAAAGCTTTGAAATCTAGCATATCTCTACTTAACAGCAAGATGATGTAGGGCAAGTTATTAATTTTATTGAAATCAAATATCCTCATTGATAAAATAATGACAACAGCATTTGCTTTGCTGCTGTTTTAAGTATTCTATAAGTATTCAATATATAAATGTAAAACGGGTAGAATAATTCTGGGCACAAACAAGAAAGACAATAAAAAATAGCTTGATATCTCTTGGAGGAGGAAGTTGGTCATGAAGATGGGAGAGGAGGTCTATAAAAAGAAAACCGTGATGCTGTATGGAATTTATGGTTTTAGATATTTCCTTAAGATTACTGATTCATAATATGTGATTGCTTAATTTTTAAAGGAGAGTTTTTTCTTCTACTACACTTGAGTCTCTTTTACAACAAAATCTTTTTTTAATCTTCTGTAATACTTAAGATAATAATAACTCGTAGGTACTCAAAAATACTGGAGAATTGTTTGATTTTATTTATTTTTGAGGTAAAATAAATTATCTTTAATTTAGAAAGTAGAACCTTCTATTCTATCAAATTGAAAATAAAGTTAGGTTTGATTAATGCATAGCCACTGTTAATCTTTCAGTATTAACATAGTAAATATTTGAATAATTGATGTTTGAAGATGCCACATAGAATTCAAACAGTAATTTTATCATATAGATTTATAAGAAAGATCTGTGAACTAAGAGTTTGGAAACCTGACTCACATGTCTGGGACAAGGCAAGACTGTTTGTATTTCTAAACCATAGTTCTCTGTAAAACAAACACTGGCAGCACAAGCTTCAAAGAGACATTCTAAGGAGTGAAAAGTCTAGGAAAGCATCTTGTAAAACTTGGTGAAAGAGCCTACTTTGCTTTGCTTTTTAGAGGAATCTACAATAAACATTTATGAATATTCTCAAATCTCTGAATTAAAGGATCTGCACAGTTGCTGGAAAAAATCAAGATTCTTTTAGACTAATTCACTCCCATGCACTCCTATAATATTTGAACACCTCCATTATGGTACTTATTAGACAAAAATATAATTGCCTGTATTCTGTGCCCTCACCAGACACTGAAGACAGTTATTTTTTGTTTATTTTTTAATCTCCTGTGCTTAGCACAAAATTTTATACATTGTAGGCACTGGAATATTTTTTGTTGAATTTATAAATACATTGTTTAAAATAATATATTGGTGTATTCAATAGCACTTACATAATTCATACTGAGTGTCATGCACTATTCTAAGCTTTACAAATATTAAGTTATTTAACCCTCCCAACAATGTTGTGTGTTATTATTATCCCCAGGTTACACCTGAGGAAACCAAGGCACATATAGATTAAGTAATTTGTCCAAGATGACCCTTATAAAAAAGAATAAATTATACCTTCTTTTCAGTTACTTTAATTACTAAATGTACAACTTGACACACTACAGAGTCATTCTTGTTTTTCATATTCAGTTCTTTTTATAGATTTTTACAACCTAAAAAATATGGATGCCATTATAAACCAATAATGCAAAAGATGATTAGCACTTGCAAATCAACAGAATAAATAAAAGAATTTAAGTAACAGAATTCTTCACTGTTGATTATCACAGTCAATCAGTGCCTCTTCATTTATGCATATATTTCTCCTCAAATGAACCAGGAAGAAAAGAAAACTTTTTTTAATGCTTCTGTCCTACTTAGGGTCTTTCATTTTATTAGCTACTTGTTAACACCCTTCTGTTGTTATTTACTCTTTTTTATGTTTCTTCAGGATATAGCTTTTTTTTTGAGTCTTTATTGAATTTGTTACAGTATTGCTTCTGTTGTTTATGTTCTGGTTTTTTGGTCATGAGGCATGTGGGATCTTAGCTCCCCCACCAAGGATGGAACCCATATCCCCTGCATTGGGAGGCAAAGTCTTAACCACTGGACCACTAGGGAAGTCCCTGGAATATAACTTTAATTAAGTTCATATCAGTCTGGTTAAAGTTACATATTTTTTCAAGGAATAAAAAGGTATATATCAATTTAGAGAAATAATATAAGGTGGGGAAAAAAAAGGTGTTCTCTCCAACCAACGTACCCATTTAAAATGTCACATGCTTTCAGAGATATCATAATACAGTGCATCAAAATAAAGTATTGGTAAAAGAACTTACATATTTACTTTTTAAAGAAAATAGTTATTAAATGACTTTTACAGAATTAAGTAAACTTAGTATTTTCTCTGTAACTTGAGACCAGAAATAACGTCATGTTCATGATTCTGTGTGGACCCAGAAGGCATAATGAAGATGTACAAGGAAGATATATACAAAGATAGATTATGGTTTAAGAATGGATTTTATAACGGTCAATGAATGTAGCAGGCTTCTTGTCATTGAAATTTTTATATGACTATTTTTTGTATGAATGATGTAGGTGGATTTAGGCCATAGAGGTAACAGGACCCAGTGATCTTTAAAATCTCTTCCACTCTAGAGAATCTGTTCCAAACAGGATCAACATATTATATATTTCTTTGATTTAAAAATGTTATATTTAGTTTAAGACAACTAGGATATAACATGGTCAATTACAGCAAGATTCTGATTTTTTTTAACAAAACTAAATTATAAGAAAGGATTTTTAAAGGGTGCTATGTTTTTATATCAATTAATTTTCTTTGTATTTTCTATGTGTTTAGTTATTCCATGCCAGTTATTATTTTACCATAAGGCTATATTTGTCCCTCCCCCCATTTTTATCTCCTCTTTAAAATGAAGAATTTAAAATAAATATTTTGTTAAGTTACATAATCTCTTACTCTGTCATTCTCAGTTGCTATTTTAACATTTCTGTGCGCTATGTAACTTCAAAAATTTGACACACCACACAGTAAGAATTAAATATTGGTGAAATTACAATAATTTTCTATTTTTAAACATTTTTGTCATTTAAAACCTATTCTATTATGTTTACATCAATCTATAAACTCCAGTATCTTCTGAACTGAAACCAGTCACATTCCAGGTGAAAATTTAAACATTTTTTCCCCCTTAGTAAATACATCATGTTTCAGTATATTCTTATTTTCTTGTCCCATCCTCTCACAAGCTGATTGACTGAATAATCATCTAAATTAAATGTGTAAATGCCAGAAGTCTATATTAGGAGATTCACAGAATTATATGTCTATATAATTTTTTCTACTGTGTATTATTTCTATTGCATTATAAATAACTACGAAAATAATCCCATATTTGACCATCCACTCAGAATTGGATAATATAGTAAAGCTAAAGAAGTAATCTCTTTTTTTCTATTTTCTATTTTGAAATGAATACATTTCAAGAAAAAATGCTCTTTTGTTTAAACAAAACTGAAAATTTTTGCATTATATTGAATTGTACACACATGCTTTGTCCTTTAATTGGACTAAGACAAATTAGAAAGCATTTTTAAAATGAATGAAAGTTTACTTTCAGAAAATTGATATTGTCAAAGATAGAATGGGAAGCAGGTGGCTGACAGCTATTTTATGATTTAAATTTAATGTAGTTTCTATATATTTCACATCATTAATTACCTGGCAGTTTAAAATTTTTACATGGTAAATGGCTACCATTTAAATTTAAAACTCATTACTTGAGTAAGTTTTATGGTTATAAGATTAATGTGCCACAAAGAAATATTATCTACTCATCTTAGAAAGAAAAAGATAACTTGTTAAATCTACTGTACTGTTATCCCAATTATTGATCAGATTTTCTCCCATACCTGTAGTTGATCTGGATGGGAAAAGAAATTATTAGAAGCTACTTAAAGCTCCCTGAGAGAAACTGGAAATGATTTATTTCACCCACCACCATGATGAGATTGGGATTATTATAACAGAATATTACAACATCTGTTATAGTTTTTATCTTCTTAACAAGGCTGACAAAGCTTTAAATGTTCTTTGATGACCAAGAGGCCCTGGAGAGTAATCTCTAGCTACTTCAGTGCACTATACAGAGTGAGCTGAGAGCAAAGCAGAAGTTAAAAAGCAAACTGAATGCATTGCCAAGTGTATTGAACACACTGCTCTCTAACCAATCATCTTCAGAAACTTGGTTGAGTTGAAGAATCAATTTATAAAGGTTGGTGTGTGTTGCACCAGTAAAGACAAAGTTTGGTTCAAGTTTTTCTGATTCTCTATTCCATTATTAAAACTGCGGATAATCTCCAATGCCAGGAGAAATTGCTTAAGTTTCAAGAGGGCAGATGCTGATGTGTATTTCCTATTAATCAGTACTCACTTAGATTATAAATGACAGATACTCAACTCAAAAAAGATCTTAAGGACAAAAACAAAAAAATTAAAGACTCATAGAAATTAAAATATAAATTTCTTCAGGGAACTTATTTTATATTTTTCTGCTGTACATATTTTATATATCTATGATCCTTTTGTGCCAGTAGGAAGAATGCACTTTTCAAAATAGTTGTGTGTATACTTTGTAAATTTGATATTCATTTGGCACAAATGTAACTCATTGTTTCAATTTCAAGGTTCAGAGATATTACAGGGCTTGTTAAATTCATAGATATTAAGCATCAATCCTTCCTCCTGTCCCAAAATAAAAATATCACCAAATATCTCAATAAAAATTTCATATTAAAATGACATTATAATTACATATATAATGATGGTATTTTAAATTTATAAATGTTATTGTGCAGTATCTTACAGATTAGTATTTCCACTTCTCATGTGTAGCACTGTTACCTTATTTAAAGAAATAATTCAAAACCAACCAATAAGACATATAAGTTAATCTGAAAGCAGGTATTTAAAAAGTATAAAATGTTACTTCTAAGACATGTAAATTGACAGAATGATAAAAAATGAAAACTAACTATTCATGTGAAACCAAATAATCATGCTTATATTTACTAGGTCAAAAAATTGTTGAATAAGTTTAATATCATTTCGTTGTCTTTCAAATAAAACCTCATGGAAATCATAAGTAAAAGTTGACCACATATGTGCTGTTTGCTGCACTGCTTACACACTCATCTGTTATTTTCTTTTTTTTTTTTTTTTAAACATCTTTATTGGGGTATAATTGCTCCACAATGGTGTGTTAGCTTCTGCTTTATAACAGAGTGAATCAGTTATACATATACACATGTTCCCATATCTCTTCCCTCTTTGTCTCCCTCCCTCCCACCCTCCCTATCCCACCCCTCCAGGCAGCCACAAAGAACCGAGCCGGTTTCCCTGTGCCATGCGGCTGCTTCCCACTGGCTATCTACCTTACGTTTGTTAGTATATATATGTCCATGTCTCTCTCTCGCCCTAACACACCTCACCCTTCCCCCTCCCCATATCCTCAAGTCTGTTCTCCAGTAGGTCTCTGTCTTTATTCCTGTTTTACCCCTAGGTTCTTCATAACATTTTTTTTTTCTTAAATTCCATATATATGTGTTAGCATACGGTATTTGTCCTTCTCTTTCTGACTTACTTCACTCTGTATGACAGACTCTAGATCTATCCACCTCATTACAAATAGCTCAATTTCGTTTCTTTTTATGGCTGAGTAATATTCCATTGTATATATGTGCCACATCTTCTTTATCCATTCATCCGACGACGGGCACTTAGGTTGTTTCCATCTCCGGGCTATTGTAAATAGAGCTGCAATGAACATTTTGGTACATGACTCTTTCTGAATTCTGGTTTCCTCAGGGTATATACCTAGTAGTGGGATTGCTGGGTCATATGGTAGTTCTATTTGTAGTTTTTTAAGGAACCTCCATACTGTTCTCCATAGTGGCTGAACCAATTCACATTCCCACCAGCAGTGCAAGAGTGTTCCCTTTTCTCCACACCCTCTCCAGCATTTATTGTTTCTAGATTTTTTGATGATGGCCATTCTGACTGGTGTGAGATGATATCTCATTGTAGTTTTGATTTGCATTTCTCTAATGATTAATGATGTTGAGCATTCTTTCATGTGTTTGTTGGCAGTCTGTATATCTTCTTTGGAGAAATGTCTATTTAGGTCTTCTGCCCATTTTTGGATTGGGTTGTTTATTTTTTTGTTATTGAGCTGCATGAGCTGCCTGTAAATTTTAGAGATTAATCCTTTGTCAGTTGATTCATTTGCAAATATTTTCTCCCATTCTGAGGGTTGTCTTTTGGTCTTGTTTATGGTTTCCTTTGCTGTGCAAAAGCTTTGAAGTTTCATTAGGTCCCATTTGTTTATTTTTGTTTTTATCTCCATTACTCTAGGAGATGGGTCAAGAAGGATCTTGCTGTGATTTATGTCATAGAGTGTGCTGCCTATGTTTTCCTCTAAGAGTTTGATAGTTTCTGGCCTTACATTTAGGTCTTTAATCCATTTTGAGCTTATTTTTGTGTATGGTGTTAGGGAGTGATCTAATCTCATACTTTTACATGTACCTGTCCAGTTTTCCCAGCATCACTTATTGAAGAGGCTGTCTGTTATTTTCTTAAAGAGAGCAACTAACTTTTTTGTCTTCAACTGTCCTACTTAGATTATGCCCAGAAGGTCTTCTCATTAAAAAAAAAAAAAAAAAAGTCACTTTAAGTAGATCATAGATGCCCTTTTCTCAAAATTTCAATGTACAGCAGTCATTCTCTTTTTGTAAATAATATTTCTTTCTATTACATACTTGTTTAAGTCTATATCACAATAAGTTTTTTATTTGATGAATGCAGGGAACTTTTCTCTTATTCACCATTGCACTGGAGGGCCTTAGCACAGCACCAGATTCATAGTAGGGGCTATAAGCATGTTTGGAATAAATGGTTGAAACAATGAATATTAATCTAGTGTTATATGGGTTGTAGTAGAGAGGTCAACACAGGTTAGTAGAAAGGCTTCTCATAAGACGTGGTATTTTAACTGTCTTAAATGTTCAAAAGAATTTTCCACATAGAAAAAGTGGAGAAAGACCTTCAGAGATAGCATGTTCCCTGTCCCTGAACCACTGTTTGTAAGGAAATTTATTGTGAGTGGTTAGAATACATGGCCATAGTCCAACATTTATAAGTAAGGAAATTCACATATATCTAAAGATAGTATGTGTAAGTAAAAGGCCTCTAAATGTGAATCCAGTAAATATGTAGACCAAAATTTTATAAGAAAGAGTGAGAAAAGATGTTAAGTGGCTAAAAACTGAGAAAACATGAAAATAATTTGTTTATCTTATACTTTACAATATTTAGGTTGTAATAACTTTTGGAAAGGTATAATATTTTAAACAGAATGATAGCTCTTAAGATATGACATCCTTCACTTTAATTGTATATAATTATGTTAAGAGGATCATTTTCACATGAATATACCAAGATTTCATTCCCCAAAGCCTTTTAAAATCATCAATTAATGTAAAAATCATCTTTTAAGCACCTTGTATTGATGATGGAGATAGGAATGGGGAGAGAGTATTTCAGGGAGGATTAATTTTATAAGTAGTCAGTTCACTTGTGAATATTTTATTGTATGGAAACTTTTACTTCTCTATACAGAATCATGAATTTGGGGACTTGGATAAAATACTAAGATAATGAGAATTCCTTGTACTTTATTGAGTTTTGGAATTAATAATGTGGGTAGCTAATTTTCCAAATCTACGATTAAGCTTTCAGTGTTAACTAAAACCATTCTTTAACTTTTATTTTTCTCAAAGAGGATTCTCTCCTGATTCGTGTTTCAGAGTATTATACAGGGTCATTAACCCCAGTGTACTGAGAGACAATGAATAGAAAATATTTCCACATAGAGAAATGGAATATGATCTCAAGTGTTAAAAATGAATTCTAGTATCTTATATCTTAATCTTATAAGTGAAAATCTTATTTTAAACTTCAAGTGAGAACTAGTATGTTATGTTAAGATTTACACTTTTTAAAACAGATTTAGGAAATAACACAGGGCAGTGGTGAAAAGCTCAGTCTTGGGAGTCAACATTCGTAAAATATCAATTGAGTTTTCACTAATCTTGGGTGAAGTGGGAAATTATTCAGTTTAGACTTTACTTCTAAATTCTTGTTCTGTCTTTTCAAAGTTTGCTGACCTTGAGCAGGCTATGTAATCTCTCTGAATCTCAGGAATTTATACATTTGGAAATTTATACTCAATTTATAGAATCATTAGAAGGATTTTTTAAAAGGCTGCAAAAAATGCTCAGTCAACAGTAGTTAGAACTTTTATTGAAGACGACTTGCTTTTCTCAACCAACAGTTAAAATAGAATTCTGCCATTTAATTAACTCCCTACACCTTAAAACTCATGGTCCCAACTCTAGCATACTTTCAAAACCGTTCTTGCCATAGATGAGAAATGGGTCTCCTGGGTTTTATAGTCACTGGTTCAAAATAATATTCTTTTCCAGCTCTTTTTATGGCTATGTTGCTGCCTGTATCCCTTGCCTTGGTTTCTGATCCTGATTCTCCTTGTTGGGCACCTGATTTCTATAGTTTCTCTGCATTCCCATTTGTCTTTCTTTTCAGATGCTCTCATAATTTCTAGTTCCTGGTCTTGATCTAGTTTCAGCATTAACCTGTCTATAAATTTGTTTACTAAATATTAAAATGGCTTAATTCTTCTCTATTCCTACAATCTTGGGCCAGTGGTTCCCTGAAATAACTGTATGTCTAAACACTAATGTGGCGTATCAGCTCCCTCTCCAATTGTAGATATTGTGTTCTGTGTTGGGTAAGTCACTTACATTTTTGAGCCCTTGTCACCTCTTGTTCAAATGGTTAATATCCAGTAATCATTGGATATTAGATAATAGTGGTTGTTACAATTAGATAAGGTTGCTATAATTAGATAATAGTGCTTTAAAAATTATAAGAAGCAATTTAAATGCTTACTATTGTTATGAATTTGACTTAAGCTGACATGACCACGGTTATGGGCCAGCTTGGTGCTGATCTCCCAAATTGGTTAGCTTATTAAGACTTGTTAATTTGCCTACTTACTTTAGAAATGGACTTTTATCCACCTACTAGTTAGTTACAGCACAGCTGCATTGTCACCTACTTTACTTCATCCTTATGGTCAACTGAATGTCTGAAATAACAGATGGCAATGTATTTCATGCCAGCAAATATATAAATCACTTCTGCAAATATATAATATCCTGTTGTAGAATCAATTCTATTTGAGCTAAAGGATTCCTGCTAATTTTTATATGGGTACTTAAAAAAATAAACAAATAGCATGTAGTTATAAGAGTAACACAAATGAACAATTGTTTATAGTTTTGCATTGTTTTCACTTATTTTTAATGACAGTTTCAACTATAAGGCAGAGATTATCATTTTATGATAGAGAGGTTGAGGAACAAAACATTAAATAAAAGGCCCACAGTTACTCAGTTTGGGATTCTACATTGTAAACAGACATTTCCATAATTATTAGGCCCCTGCAACAGTAGAATAGAATGAGGAAGTAGCAAGTCAAACCCCTTTGCCTTGAGTGCTGACAGTCCGACATTAAAATTAATTAAGATCAATTCACATTTTTATTTTCATCAGGAAAGGAATTCATTCAAATACTATCTTTGGTAAAAATGTTTTAATGTGGTTATCTGCCCAAAGTTTAAATATAAACAGAAACCTCTCAAAGTCAATGGGACCTATTTCATAATGTAATTTTAGCAAAACTGCTGGAACATGATTTAGATAACTTAGGTCCAGAGTGACTCAATGAAAGCATGATAGATTCTACTTGAAGACACAACAATTAAAGAAACTTGATAGAATGGCCTCAGTTCCTATGGTGATAGTTATAGAACTATTGAAAGATAGTTTGAAAGGCATCAAAGAATCATTGTGTTTTTTTCAGAAAATGATCTGTGACAGATTTATTAAAAAGTAGAAAATAGAAAAATCCGACTTGAAATTAGTTTGCACAATAATATTTGTATTGAGGAGTTGGAGTTTACAGCAAATGCCTTCAATATGAAATGTTGACCTACAGTTTCAATAAATTTATCAGTAGATTTCCTACATTTCACTATTTATAAAAGGTGAGTGTATTCTATTTCCTAGAATTGATTTGTACTCATAAACTGAGGTATGACTGATTTTCATTTTTCCAAATTTTTTGAGGTCCTTTGGTTAATTTTTTTTTATTCTATGTATGATAGCAGGTGTAAGTAATAATAACCATTATTTTATCCTTCAAACCTATCCAAGGGAGGGGACACTGATGAAAATGCATACAAGCAAAAATAAATAATTACATGCTTATCTGTCTGTTTAGTGATATTTAGAAAAATGTGATTAAGGGAATATAAACAAATGCTCAAGAATACAGGACCCATTTAACTCATGATAAAATTTCTTTCCTTTGAGAATATTATTGCCTTTGGTCACATTTCCGGCCATTCAGTTTATCACACCAACATTTTCTACCAGCCTGGTATAATTAAGTCCTGAAATCTACTGTGATCCTTCCAATTCAGGACACACAGGCATCTCTCCCCAGATTCCAAAAATAAAGAAAAACACTCTCTAGGTAGTATAACTATTGAGGCAACATTCAAATGTTAAAAACTCTCTTGCATCTGAGGACTTAGCTTACATAACTTGCATCAATTTGGCAGACTAAAATTACACCACCACATAATTCAGTTCAATGCAATTTTAATTACTTTTCACTGGTTAACTTTTGAGTGACATATTTGTCATTTTAGTCAAACGCCACTGAGTTTAATCAACGATGATTAAGTCAACCAATATTTTCCTTGAAATAGATTAAAACTACAGAAATCCAAAGAAAAGTCATCAAGTACATAGGAGGGAAGCAAGACCAGTATGAATTATTATTTATTTATAATGCTTTCTAAGGCAACAACATCAAAATGCTAAAAATAAAAGTAATATTGCAAAGTTATTGTTTAATAACTGAAAAATGTTCAGTAATACCAGCAGTTCTTATTTTGCATGGTAATATGTTAAACAAAACCGTGCAAAAGTGAGGCCATGGTTATGATATGTATGAGTGTCAGTTAACATGGTACCATGCAAAGAGAAGGCTGTTTTTTACTGTGAGGTGATTCCTATATTCTACTGTGAAGACAAAGTGAGCAAGGACTATCAGTTTACATTGGGTACATGACGGGTTATTTTTTTCTTATTACATCTTCCTCATAATTAAGAAGGAACACACATTACCCATATACTCTAAACACAGAATTTTTGGTATTGGTATCTTAAATAATTTGCTTTTACAAACTATTTCGGGGAACTTCTGTTAACATTTTTGTGGCAATTGATTGTTTAATCAATTAAGATTAAAGAGACTTAATGCTTAATTTAAAATGTAGGTTTTTTGGGGTCTTTTTTGTTTTTGTTTTTTGCGGTATGCGGGCCTCTCACTGTTGTGGCCTCTCCCGTTGCAGAGCACAGGCTCCGGACATGCAGGCTCAACGGCCATGGCTCATGGGCCCAGCCGCTCCGCAGCATGTGGGATCTTCCCGGACTGGGGCATGAACCCATGTCCCCTGCATCGGCAGGTGGACTCTCAACCACTGTGCCACCAGGGAAGCCTTGTAGGTTTTTTTTTTTTTTAACTTTGCTGTATTCCACAACAGATTAGCAAAAATAGAATAGCAAAAATCAGTATAAAACCAGAGAAAAACACAAATTGCTGTATTAGTGAGGTTTGTTGTACTAATGTTGCAGAACAACTACACATCTCAGAGCTCGTTGGTCTTGGGCTCAGCTGTGGTTCTGCTTTGCTTTCTGAAATAAGCTAAAGGGGCTTAACTTGGCTTTGGCTAAAGGATTGGATTCAGGTCTGGTATACCTGTCTCCTCATTCTGGCATCAGCCGCTACTCAGGGCACGTTCTTGTCATGGTGGAGTGGAGTGCAGGAGTACAAGAGGGTGAATTGGAATCATGAAATGTCTCTTAAAGGATACATTAAAAACTAGCATTCTGGCACTTTTGCCCACAATCCACTGGTTATGGTTGTCTCATGGATAAGTTCAAACTCAATGGAATCAGAAAATATACTCTATTAATAGGGAAGTTACAGCGAGAAAGGGGAGGGAAGGAAAAGGGATAGTATTTGTTTTTCACAGATACATATACCTTCCATGAGTTTTAATATATGTGCTTATAATTGAGCCTTAACGTGTACTTTGATTATATTAATAGACAGTTTTTAAAAAGCCAAAACACCATTATTTACAATAATCTGGTTGTATTCAGAATATTAACAATTTTGATAACGTTTAGGTTGAGAACATATGCATAAATCCTGATATATAATGTAGGTTTGAAGTAGAAATTATGAAGCCTACTGCTTTCATTTCAAATCAATGACTTGGTGTGACTTTTCCATCAACAATTGTATTATTTCAGTGTAGACAGGTGCAATAAATTTTAGATGATAAAAATTCCAAGTCTTGTCTATTCTGTAACAGAAGATGAATTTTTCCATAAAATGATGATATCAAGCCTCATATTCTTAATATCTTCATATTTGCATCACAAAAAGAATTAAATTTAAAAATCTTTATATGCGTTTTAAATATTTACAAGTCTTGTTTTGTTTTACAGCTCACATGTAATAATAGTATCACTTAAGGTCTTTAAACAGAGGCAGAAATCAAGACAAAGATTAAAATTTGGCATCTTTTTTTCCTAAAATGTTATTTAAAATTTTTTTTTACATTTTACATTTTCACATTTACTTAACTCTAATGACAAGTGTTCGAGTCTTTCTGCAAGTGATGAGTCAATGATTATATAATAACTATTTAAGCCTTAATTAATTATTAGTAAATTTTTTATCAATACGTAAGTCCTATGTTTCTAAAAATAAAGTTAGCTATGAAATATACATGTTAGTGTCAGATTTTAAGGTGTTCTTGCCCTATGGCTGAATCCATGCCCTGCTTCCACAAAGTTAATTTGATATTGTGTTTTGAGTGCTTACAATGTGCAAGGCAGAGGTACTAACTGTGTCTGCCAAATTCCCTAGGAAAAAAGCGCCTGCTTCTTACTCAAGAACTACCAGGAAATTTATTTCATGTCTCTAAACATGAAATGTTGTCCTCCCTATTACTTAACTTATCCCATTAACTGCTTTTTAAAATTCCTTTGATTACTTAGCGAAAACTGTTGCATGTGTGATGAAATTTGGGACATCCAGTTAATAGTGCTTGAATCAAACTCTTCATTTCCCTTCACAGGCTTTATCTCTTGTTTGTGAACATGGCTCTGCATTCACGTTGATATATGCAAATTACACAATGGTCTTGCCTTTTGTTTTTTTCATTCCATGTATTTACCTAAGCTTGTATAATGTCTTGATAACCAGTGCTGACCATGCTGAAGTTGTTCCAGTTCTCTAACAAATTAATCAAAATGGTATCATAAACCCAGCAGCAGAAGAATTTTTGTCATATCTCAATGGCAAGAAATAGCATTAATAAAACTGTGACTTTTCATGTCCCATTATACCTTGCAGTTTTAGGGCACTCTCCAAAAGGAATATTTAGACTATGTTGCTGTGACAGAGCCATCAGTTGTACTTCCTTTGGGGTTAATTCAAAACGCAGCTAAGAACAGGTTTATTTCATGGAAAACCAGAAACATGGAGTAGCCAAATCCATCATTTGTACGAACAATTAGATTTAAAATTGGCAGTGTCGCCAAGTCCAAAAGAAAAAACAAAGAAGAGAAATTTAAAAGTACTGCATGTAGCATTTCTTTCCTATTAATGGTTTTTTCTGTTCCGTTCATCATTCTGGCCATTTTTCAACATTGTAATCATCAAAGTTCCTGGTGTTTAAAGGCCACATTAATCCTCCCTCTCTTTTTTCATACTGGAAAACATCTCTATGAACTCATCATGCAGTAGAGATTAATTCGGAATTTCTGATCTCTTGAAGCCCCACATAGTTGGTGTGTGTTTGATTCATCCCCATGTTCTATAATGGGTATGTATGTGTGATTTGTATAATGAGAGAGAAAATAAATTAGAGTGAAAGGAGTTCGTGTACTTTTTCCATATCATTTGTTTTAAATAATTTTGATGTCACTTTACTTGGATATAGTGTTAGAGCATACAGAAAGGTAGATTTGAGAGAAGAGCAACTAACAAACCAAACAAAGCAAGCAAAAAAATAGATTAGTAGATAAATGTTTTTATGATAAAATGTGTAGAAATATTTTGGAGAGAATATATTATATGACTTCTAAAATCAGAATAATCATAGGAAATTCATTGCAGCCCTACATTGTTTCAGAGTTTTATGAATTTAGAAGTAAAACATGGATAGTGACAATGACTGAGAAACAAAGGAAAAGAATATCAAATTCTTCCTAAAAGCAAACAAAAATGAAAATCATGTCAGTAGTAGAATTTGGCAAATATAAAGAAAATATATGTCTAACTATATGGTGATTATTTCACAATATGTATAAATATCGCATCATTATGTTACATTCCTGAAACTAATATAGCATTATATATCAATTATATCTCAATTAAAAAAAATAGAGTAAGCACATATATTATATAACTTTATGAAGGGTTTCCATTCTTTTTTTCAATTTTAATTGTTAAAATAGTTTTTCTTCATAGAGCCCAATACATAAAGAAAACAGAAGTCAAATATTGAGGAGGAATTTATTCCTTTGTACCCTTCCTGACCTTCATTAAAAGTTCATTTTATTCTTAATGATGATGATAAGTGCATTTGATATTCGTAGGAATTTCACTTGGAAAAGATAAAAGATTTCATAATAATATTATAAAATGTTGGCTAAGTAGCTGGTTATTGTATACTTAAATTTCTGGTCTTTAAAATGACATAAAAATCCTAGATCCTGGTAATTAATGATATTAATATCTGTTGGTATAAAATGAGACCAGGCTAATCCAGGGGTCATAAACACTGTCATATTTAGAGGATTATGTTTTAGCAAGTAAATTGTGTCCTTTGACTTAAAAATAATTGCTTCTCGTTTGTCTCCACTCTTTTCTTTTTGCTTTGGGCTGTTGGTAACACCAGGTTGCCCTTTAGATGCATTTTAATACTTTCTATGACAGTTAAGCTACTATTCTGTATGCTCACAATGGGGGAAAATGTCAATGGAAATATTGCTTTAAATATGACTTTGGAAGATGCAAATATTTGAGAAATGTAAGATATATACCTACTTGGCATATGTTTCTAAGCTTTCGTATGGTATTGTTTGGGAAAACATTAAAAATCTATTTTTAAAAGCCTAGCAAATGGAAGAAATGCAATTAAGAACACTTTTTTCTAAAAATATTTTTGGCCCTTTCAAATGGTATCTGAGTAGGCTATAATTATATTTTTATCTATATATTCTTAAAAAGTAAGGCCTCCCTAATTTACCCAAACTTAATTTTAAAAAAATCTCAAGTTAAATAGCTTTATAGAAATAAACTTCAATTTACCAAATTTATTAACTTTCAGTTGACTAAAATAATTATTGATATTAGCTAATGAAAGAAGAACCATGTGTTTATCTTACAGAAAATGTCTTAGGTTTGATTGAACAATCTCAGGCACAAGAATCTACCGTATATGTTAAACAGAATATATCACAACATATAAAAGTGTAAAACAAATATGGCATTTTAAAAGATGAAGATGAATAGTTTTAGAGTTTTTAAAAGTATATGTTCTCTAGGTAGCACAGCACTTCACTTGTAGGAGGACCTAAATAAATATTCTGTTAAAGTTATTTGAATTATTTGGTTCTCAGAAGATGTATGCAATAATAGTCCTCATCAATTTTTATTCTTAAACCCTGTACAGTATTAGCTAATGAAATTTTTTAAAAAAGAAGAAAATAATTCTCATTCTAAAATTTTCTTTCTAGAGTGTAATTTTTAAATTAAAATGTAATTGCCTATAGGAAATAAAACCTATATATATAGCTTGACAAGTTTAAAATTTTATTACTTTATACAACTAATTATCTTCCATTTTTGTGTGAATACACTAAAATTTTAGTACACGTTTAGAATTACATAAAAAATTTTGTGCTCAAACATTGCAGAGTATGTATTTAAAGGCCTGTTCGATATGAAATTAGTGTTGTGAAAGCAGCAATGTTCATTCTTTTTTTCCTAGCTGCTTTATCCTGGAGCTTTGGATATAAAGGGAAAAAACCCTTATGTTATTCTTGAAAGTAGATTTGTCTTTCAAGATTTTCACGTGTCTGTTTTCTAAATTCTATCAATTCTCAGTTCAATGTATATTAAAATGATGCAATAATATAATTTCTCTGTTTCACTATGAGAGCATTTTTTTGGTCTTTTAATCATATTCAAATAATATTTGTTGCTGTTAATGCACATGTATTGCGGTTTTATGTTGAAGAAAGCCTCTCATAATCTGATACATTCTTGAAATAGCCATGGATCTCTGTGTGGATAACTAGAAAAATATGTGAAGATTATTTTTGTGAGTTTCAGAGTTTGTAAGTTTCAGAGTTTCAGAGTGGTACTGATGCCATAATCTAATAAGTCTCTGGTTTTCTGTGTATTAATTAATTAATTAATTCTGTGTATTAATATTTATATTCTTACCCATGGTGTTCTGCTGTATATCATAATATATTTCAGAGTACATTCTAGTTTCAAACAAACCTTGCTTAATTTATACCTATCCTTTCTTATATTCATTAATTTTTAAATTTTATTCATACAGCCAATCGAGTTGCTGTTCTTGCTTTTTTTTATTTGAATTTTATTTATTTATACAGCAGGTTCTTATTAGTTATCTGTTTTATACATATTAGTGTATACATGTCAATCCCAATCTCCCAATTCATCTGACCACCACCACCTTGCCCTGCTTTACCCCCTTGGCGTTTGTTTGTTCTCTACATCTGTGTCTCTATTTCTGCCTTGCAACCGGTTCATCTGTACCGTTTTTCTAGATTGCATATATATGCGTTAATGTACAATATTTGTTTTTCTCTTTCTGACTTACTTAACTCTGTATGACAGTCTCCAGGTCCATCCACATCTCTACAAATGACCCAATTTCATTCCTTTTTATGGCTGAGTAATATTCCATTGTATATATGTACCACATCTTCTTTATCCATTTGTCTGTCAATGGGCATTTAGGTTGCTTCCATGACCTGGCTATTGTAAATAGTGCTGCAATGAACACTGGGGTGCATATGTCTTTTTGAATTATGCTTTTCTCTGGTTATATGCCCAGTAGTGGGATTCCTGGGTCGTATGGTAATGCTGTCATTAGTTTTTTAAGGAACCTCCATACTGTTCTCCATAGTAGCTGTATCAATTTACATTCCCACCAACAGAGCAAGAGGTTTCCCTTTTCTGCACACCCTCTCCAGCATTTGTTGTTTGTAGCTTTTCTGATGATGCCTATTCTAACCGGTGTGAGGTGATACCTCATTGCAGTTTTGATTTGCATTTCTCTAATAATTAGTGATGTTGAGCAGCTTTTCATGTGCCTCTTGGCCATATGTATGTCTTCTTTGGAGAAGTGTCTATTTAGGTCTTCTGCCCATTTTTTCATTGGGTTGTTTGTATTTTTAATATTGAGCTGCATGAGCTGTTTATATATTTAGGAGATTAATCTTTTGTCCGATGATTCGTTTGCAAATATTTTCTCCCATTCTGAGGGTTGTCTTTTCGTCTTGTTTATAGTTTCTTTTGCTGTGCAGAAGCTTTTAAGTTTCTTTAGGTTCCATTTGTTTATTTTTGTTTTTATTTCTATTATTTTAGGAGGTGTGTCCAAAAACATCTTGCTGTGCTTTATGTCAAAGAGTGTTCTTCCTGTGTTTTCCTCTAAGAGTTTTATAGTGTCCTCTCTTACATTTACGTCTTTAATCCATTTTGAGTTTATTTTTGTGTATGGTGTTAGGGAGAGTTCTAATTTCATACTTTTACATGTAGCTGTCCAGTTTTCCCAACACCACTTATTGAAGAGACTGTCTTTTCTCCATTGTATATCCTTGCCTCCTTTGTCATAGGCTAGTTGACCATAGGTGCGTGGGTTGATCTCTGGCTTTCTATTCTGTTCCATTGATCTATATTTCTGTTTTTGTGCCAGTACCATATTGTCTTGATGACTGTAGGTTTGTAGTATAGTCTGAAGTCAGGGAGTCTGATTCCTCCAGGTGCATTTTTTTCCCTCAAGACTGCTTTGGCTATTCAGGGTCTTTTGTGTCTCCATACAAATTTTAAGATTTTTTGTTCTAATTCTGTAAAAAATGCCATTGGTAATTTGATAGGGATTGCATTGAATCTTCAGATTGCTTTGGATAGTATAGTCATTTTCACAATATTGATTCTTCCAATCCAAGAACATGGTATATTTCTCCATCTGTTTGTGTCATCTATGATTTCTTTCATCAGTGTCTTACAGTGTTTTGAGTACAGAACTTTTGCCTCCTTAGGTAGGTTTATTCCTAGGTAATGTATTCTTTTTGTTGCAATGGAGAATGGGATTGTTTCCTTAATTTCTCTTTCTGATCTTTCATTGTTAGTGTATAGGAATGCAAGAGACTTCTGTGCATTAATTCTGTATCCTGCAACTTTACCAAATTCATTGATTAGCTCTAGTAGTTTTCTGGTGGCATCTTTAGGATTCTCTATGTATAGTATCATGTCATCTGAAAACAGTGACAGTTTTACTTCTTCTTTTCCACTTTGTATTCCTTTCATTTATTTTTCTTCTCTGATTGCCGTGGCTAGGACTTCCAAAACTATGCCAAATAGTAGCAGCAAGAGTGGCTAGGACTTCCAAAACTGTGCTGAATAATAGTGACAAGAGTGGACATCTTTGTCTCATTCCTGATCTTAGAGGAAATGCTTTCAGTTTATTCATTAACTTTTAAAATTTCTATTCTTCATTTATTGTAAAATTATGTCATTTATATCAAAGTGTCCCTTAACCACTATTATCATTATCTATCTCACTTGCTTCAATTCTTTACTTAGGAAATTCTCAATGTAATTGCTAATGATTGAGCCCAGTGGTGATTTTATATAGTTTGTAGAGATATTTATATCGAGAGGTTATCTGTATGTATATGTGTGTACATATGAATGATAGATCTTAAATATAGGGGTAGAAAAAGGACAAAAATATAAGATGCATTCCAAAGTTTTTACAATGTAGTATGGTCAATTTAAACTCTACAGCAGTCATCTGATATTGACTATAATGATAAATTAAAATACAATGATGGTAACCAATTTTTGCTGATTTTTTTTTTTTTTTTGCACTAAGCACAATGACAGGAATGTTTTAAATCCTCCCAATAATACTGCAAGGGTAGATCCTTGTCATACTAGGGCATGATGAAGTGAACTGGAATTTTCACAAACTATTAAAGTTCTCTGAGCCTCAGTTCTTTAAAATGGTGACAGAGGTTTGTGCATTGAGTGACTCCAATTAGTGTTCCTTAGCCTTTCTTAACCCACTGGGTAGGATTGCTTTCCTTCTCTGCTTCCACAGCACTTTGATCTTATGTCTATAATAGCACTTAAACTTGTCTTGTAATTCCACTTCCATGTCTCTTTTAGGAGCAAAGGGCTGTTTTATTCAACTTCCACCCTCTGTGCCTTGCTCAGATCTAGCACGTATAGTTGCTTAGTAACTGTTTGTAGAATTAGTGTATGAGTACATAAAGCAAAATCCTAAACTTTCTAGTCTTCTTTATGAGTCTATAGGTCATCTGTACATAGAAAGAGATTATTCCTAAAAAGGTAGCATCAATCTAAAGCAATCCAGTGATCATCAGAAAATGTCATTTATCAGATTATTCTTTTAGTTAGTTGTTTTATGGTTACAAGAAAGAGAGTTTAGGAAATATTTTTTTATGTCATAAATGAAATTCCAGTGAAAGAATATAAGTAAAATAAAAACTACTTATATTTTTCTATTTGTGTTTTTAAAGCTTCATGAAGCACCCTTGTGCTTGGCTTACATTTCATCCCACAAATTCTTATTCATGTAAATTAAATATTTCTCAGTATTTAAATATGAACTTTGAAAAATAACAATCATTGTTAAATTCCCTTTATATTTATATTCTATATTTCACTCAAGATGCCTCTTATTTTGGACATTTTGGGGAGCTTGTTACCAATAATTTGGTTCTGTTCCTAATAGTTCGATGGATAGGTTTTGTTGATACTCTTTTTCCAATTCTCTTGTCTCTTAAATGAAATCTTTAAGTAGTTATTTCATGATTTTACTGCCTATATTTTATGCACAATTTTGACATTTAACAAGGTAAATTGAAGAATTAAATTAAGCATGAAGGAACGTGGATTTGTACATGGAAATGAAGTAGAAGCATGAAAGAATACACTGGTTTTGTTCTTTACACTGATTGCTGTTTGCTATAACAGTAGTTATTATCTCTTCCCTGTATCCCAAGGCAATAAAAGCAAAATGGCTCAGAACAAAGATTAAAAAAAAAGACATATTGTAAGTTGTATCATTATTCTTTACCTCCTTCCCTTAAAAATGAAAAGAAAAACAGAATAAAAGACATAAATAAGAGAAAAATGCAAAATATCAAGAGTGATAGATGACTTTATACTGTCCAAGCATTATTTGAAGAAAAATCTTCATCTATGCAATTTCAAACTGTGATTGTTAATCTCTGAGATTTTTAGTTTTCTTAAATTGCTACATATTTCTATTTCCCAAACATAGAAAAGGAAGAAGATAAAAGGCATATATTTTTGTATATCTATTACCATCTTTTCCTAGTCAAAGTATGACTGTTCCCCCACCTGGCCACTTCTCTTTGGAGCCTCTCACTATAAAAGCCAGGAACTAATATAAAGGCTACTTTTTGATAATTACTTAGGATTATCTTTGTTTACACAGAAAACCTACTTTTAAAATATAATTTCCCTTTTCTAAAACAATCATTTGACAAATCATTGAGAAAAAAGATAGCCAATTTTATTTTACATAGATATAAGGTAACATTCTTTAATATAAACATAAAAAGAATCCTGAAAACATTGAAATAAATGTAATAGACAGTATAATGTGTCTACGTAGAAACAAATTAGGGTTTATATGTTAATTCATGTTTTAATTTGGTTTCACTTTGTATTATTGATGTTTAATAAATTAATTGACTATTAAATTTTGGATTAGGTGACTAGGAAAAGAATTTTTAGGATTTATGGAAAATTTATAGTGGAGGAAACTGAAATTTCTTCTCAAAAAAACAGTTGTACTGGGAAAGAGAAGGAACAAGCCATGAGTAGAATAATGTATCCAGGAGTTAACTGATAATATCTAATAAAGGAGGAATATGATTTGATCTATCAGTCTAATCAAATCATTTTTGTCTTATCTATACCTTATAGATCTATACCCTATAAATGTTATTCAATAATATTGTTTATTAAAATTGAAGCCTTCTGTATTTTTTATTTTTTAGTTCGACCTCACATACTTTTTTTTTTTTTTTTTCTTATTTTTTTTGTGGTACGCGGGCCTCTCACTGTTGTGGCCTCTCCCGTTGCGGAGCACAGGCTCCGGACGCGCAGGCTCAGCGGCCATGGCTCACGGG
>NW_006775603.1:1527856-1534262 GCF_000442215.2 Lipotes vexillifer
CCCCCTGCATCGTCAGGCGGACTCTCAACCACTGCGCCACCAGGGAAGCCCCTTTTTTTTTTTTTGATCCAGGTGAACCTCACTGCTAGCTTGCTCATTTTACTCTCCTTCCCTTTACATTTGGAATCATTTATATTTTTCCTCTACATAGGAAATCTCTAAACTTGCTCTGCAATCATTCTTTGGGCGTGCCCTTCTTCAATAAAGGAGCATATGCTAAATGTTTCCTTACATTCTCCTATTGAAAATTATCTATTTTGAGCTTCAGTATATTGGTGAGACATCTAGGGGATGTTGATTGGATATTGTTGTCAATTTTTTGTTTGCTTCCTTCACAAATTAGTTCCACTAAGGTATCAGATGTAAAGGAGACAATTTTGTACCTTCATAACTGGTAGCTAGCTGATTTTAATTAATAGTCTTGTATGTTTAAAACATAGACCTGATTTTAACATAATTAACACTTATGCTCATTGACTATAGAAATAACTTTATCTTAGCGATTGTCTCTGTCAAATACTATAATTTCTAAGTATATGATTTCTTAAAATTTATTAACAATCTTGTTAAAATAATATTACCATATATTTAATGTATTGCTTTTTTAAAAAGTTTGCATTTTAAAATATTTTGTTATGTATACATTGTATATGTGCGTGGTGTATGTATATATACATATATGTGTGTATACATATATATGTATTTAATAAATTCAGAGGATTAAACCTCTGCTAGGAATCCCAGTTGTAGAAGAGTTTGGGAGTTATAACTTTTTCCATTGAATGTTTGCATGTATGTATGTGTGTGAGTGTATTAGTGCATACATGTGTTTGAAAAGACATGTAATAGTGATTCACTTCTGTCACAGCATAAGGCAGCTAATTATTTCCTCTGACATCTAAACAAGAGGCTAGTCTTTACTCCACAATGTCTTTCTGGAAGATTTAGATATATAAAAGGCAGAGATTCTTCTTTTAATTAATAATATTCCGGGAGAACTTAAGTCTTTACAATACCTGGGTAGAGGAACAAATATAAAATAATAACAAGAGTAGTGCATTATTATACAACCTTTAAAACGAGCTGTATGGGGCTTCCCTGGTGGCGCAGTGGTTGAGAGTCCACCTGCCAATGCAGGAGACACGGGTTCGTGCCCCGGTCTGGGAAGATCCCACATGCCGCGGAGCGGCTGGGTCCGTGAACCATGGCCGGAGCCTGTGCTCCGCAACGGGAGAGGCCACAACAGTGAGAGGCCTGCGTACCAAAAAAAAAAAAAAAAAAAAACGAACTGTATGAAGTTTGCCAAGTCCTTCACCAATTATAAGTCAGATGTAACAGAGCTCTGATGAGTAAAACCAGGGGTTTAATTATCGTTTTCCGTAATTACAACTGCAAGCTTTTTTTATTGTCATAACTCTGTGTAACTTGATTTGCCTCAAGCCAAGCACCATCTTTAACCTGAAAGAGTAAACCTTTGATTAAGAACAATTTTAGTAATTAAAATTTTTCATTTGCCTTTTCCTGGATACTGATTTCTTAATGATTATACTTCAGCATTATTACCACGATTACTTCCTGATTGTTTCTCTCATTTATATAGTTCTAGTTCTGTCCTAAATTATAGCAGGATGCTGGCTGGAGATATAATGGTACCTTTATTACTGTTATGATACCTTTATTACTGATACCTGGGTGGGCTAGCCTAACATTGATTATCATACTTGAATATTTAAAATATTTGCTTTGTAGAATTAAGTATTAATGTGATGACTCAATATGTACATTGAGTAGAGAAACAATTTTGTCTTAGCAATTTTCTTGCCATCTCAAAAATGATAACTAAATTTTTATGGGACATAGAGATTAAATCTGTATCTAAAGGCAATTAATATAATGTCAGATTTTCAAGGTTTATTAATCTCACAGTATGCTAGAATTTAAACATTTCTCCTTTAGATGTGCTCATTCACATTGGAACATAATATGTGAAGTTGAAGGAGTTTTTAAAGGACATAAGCAGGCAAAAATAAATGAAAGGGAATAAATATATCCTACAATACACAGCAAAATATTTCATTACCAGTAATGTCATAATTTTTTTACAACTTTATGCTTACTCTGTTCTTTAGGTATTTATTGCTATTTAGCTTTCATTGAAATGAGATTGAGATCAATAAATGTATTAAATGGTCTCTAAATAGCCACAGTATATGAAAGTATTTTGTATTTTAGGATACATTTTTAAATCAATTTATTTAAACTAAGAAAAAAATGGTTTACCCATTTCTCCCACTCCACACCCCACCTTTGACAACCACTGATCTATTTTCTGTATCTGTGAGCTTTTTTTTTTTTTTTTAGATTCCACATGAGGGATAATATTTGTCTTTTGCTGTCTGACTTTGTTTCACTTAACATAATGCCTTTGTGGTCCATCCATGTTTTCACACATGACAAGATTTCATTCTTTTTCATGGCTGAATGAGATTCCATGGTATGCATGTGTGTGTGTATATATAAGTATATATACACCATATTTTATGTATGTATATAACCATATTTTCATATTGATTCAACCACTGATGGACACTTCAGTTGTTTTCATATCTTGACTGTTGTGAATAATTCTGCTGTGAATATAGGAGTGCATATATCTTTTCAGGTTAGTGTTTTCATTTTCTTTGGATAAATACCCAGAAGTAGAAGTGCTAGATCATATGGTAGCTCTATTTTTAATTTTTTGAGGAATCTACATACTGTTCTCCATAGTGGCTGTACCAATTTACTTTCCTACCAGTAGTGCATGAGTGTTCCCTTTTTCTACATCCTCACCATTTGTTATTTCTTGTCTTTTTGATAATAGCCATTCTAGCAGGTGTGAGGTGATATCTCATTGTGGTTTTGATTTGCATTTCACTGATGACTAATGATGTTGAGCATCTTTTCATGTATTTGTTGGCCATTTGTAGGTCTTCTTTGAAAAAATGCCTATTCAGATCTTCTGCCCATTTTTTTAATCAGATTGGTTTTTTTGCTATTGAGTTGTATAATATTATATATTTTGGATATTAGCCTTTTATCAGATATAAAATTTGCAAATATTTTCTTCCATTCAGTAGGTTGCCTTTTCATTTTATTTATGGTTTCCTTTGCTGTTAAGAAGGTTTTTAGTTTGATGTAGTCTTACTCATTTATTTTCACTTTTATTGCTTTTGTTTTTGGTGTCAGATTTTCAAAATCTGTCACCAAGACCTATGTCAAGGAGCTTACAGCCTGTGTTTTCTTCTAGGAATTTTATGGTTTCAGGTCTTTCATTTAAGTCTTTAATCAATTTTAAGTTAATTTTTGTGTACAGTGTAAGATAGTGGTCCAGTTTCATTCTTTTGCATGTGCTGTCCTGTTTTCCCAACACTGTTTATTGAGGAGATTGTCCTTTCCACATAGTATATTCTTGGCTCCTTTGTTGTAACTTAATTGACTGTATATGTGTGGGTTTATTCCTGGAATCTTTATTCTGTTTTATTGATCTATGTATCTGTTTTAATGCCAATACCCTACTGTAATAATTACTATAGCTTTGTAATATAGTTTGAAATCAGGGAGTGTGATGTGAAATGGGCTTTTTAAACGAACTTTTTGATATTTAATAATTGACATTACTCTTTTCCAAGTTACCCTCACATACACTAATGTAGAGTACCAACTAAATATTAATTTTTATTTATTTTGTATTTTTTTTCAATTTTTGAACATACATTTCACCTGCTACAATCACACATGAGACAGAATAATGAGAAATTATAACAAGGCAAGTCCTAGAGTTCACTGTTGTCTTTTCCAGTTTTCCCATGCACTCTTTCTATTGTCATCACATGTTTTCATATGCCCTCATTTGGTCCTTGGAGCATACCTATTCCAATAATGAGGAAAAGATGATTTGGGGAAATATAGAAAATGAAAAGCCTGAGCTATATTGTCATCCTGAGCTACCTTAATCCCCTGCTCTCTGACAATGTATCATAGCTGGGGTAAAAACGGAAGTTGTTGCAGTATCTCTAAGAATTCACAGAGCCAGCAAGACAAGAGCTGAGGTACAGTGAACAAGAAGAGCCCCTGGGCCCTGTGGTGCTGAGGGAGAGGAGACAACGAGTCACGGTCACCTTAGCAGCAGGGTGCTGGTCCAGACCAGCAGTGGCCAGATGAACAAGGGAAATTGATGCAGGCAGTGGAGGCCTGGAACCACTGAGGTTTGTGGATCAAATCCTAAAGCTATTCAGTATGAAGAGGTCAAAGAGATGAGGACAGAACAGCAAAGAGACTGGGAAGGAATAGCCAATGAGGGAGAAGAAAAACCAGGTGTTCTAGAACTGAAGCAGGAAAGTGTTTCTAACATGAGAGAGTATAGGCATACCTCAGAGATATTGCAGTTTCAGTTCCAGACCATCTAATAAAGCAAATATTGCAATAAAGTGATCGCACAATTTTTCTGGTTTTCCAGTGTATATGTTTACACTATACTATAGTCTATTGCATGCAATTGCATTATGCCTAAAAAAAAAAGTACATACCTTAAAGATACTTTATTACTGAAAAATGCTAACCATCATTTGACAATGTAGGTAGGGTTGCCACAAACTTTTAATTTGTAAAAATGCAGTATCTGGGAAGCGCAATAAAGTAAAACACAATAAAATGAGGTCTGCCTATCGTCACCTGTGTCACATGTTGCTGAGAGGTAGAGTAAGATGAAGATGGAAGTCATTAGTAACTTTAACAAGAGCAATGTCAATAATGTGGTGATGATTGATGTGCTATTATAGAATGGGCTCAGAGAGGATGGACCAAGAGGAATTGGAGTTTGTGAGTGTAAGAAAGTCTTTCAACCAGTTTTCTTGTAAAGCAGAATAGAGAAATAGGGCAGTAGATTGAGGGAGAATTGGGGTAAATGGATCTTTTTAAAAATGGGAGATTATAGCAGCCTGTTCGGATGCTGCTGCAAGTAATAAAATGAAAGGAGAAAATGGGGGGAGAGGAAGAAAATAATTGCTTAGAGAATTATTTGAATAGGTTAATGGGAAGGGAATCTGGTTCACTGATAGAGGGGATGATCTAACATGAAAGAGCCCACAGTTTATCCTTAGGACAAAGAGGAAAACAAATAAAGGGGAACATATGCTCATAGTGTAAATATTTGTGGAAGTTTTTTTTTGCTGCTGTTTGCTTATTTTATTTTCTCAGTGAATGGGAAACAAGTTCATCATCTGAGAGTGAGGATGAGCTAGGAAGTATTGAAGGTTTGAGAAGAAAGAAGAAATAAATGTAGTGATCTAGGATAGGGTCTGCAAACAGAGTATATAAACTTTCCAGTGGTTATGTAGTCACAGATCATTTATAAAAATTCACTTTCAACATCCTCTTTCTTACAGTGTTCTTCCCTAAAAGTGATCTGCCTAAGAGAGGAGCTGCTATATAGGCTCTTCTTTCTCATCGTCCCTTTCATTGCCTCCACTGCATATCTCCCACCTCTTCTGGATCCACTGCAGCGCATCACCACTGGGTGACTAAACACAGAAAGAAAAATTTTAAATATTCTCATTTGAGTTTTAAAAGTGAATGACTCTAACATCTAAATAACAGTCTCTTTTGCAAATCAAATGGCTTCCAAATTATTTGGTTTTATAAAAACTGAAGAAGGACCTAATCAATTTAACAACTTAGATAATTAGTAATTGCATCTGGCGATGTACCGTTATGTAATTTTTGGCAATCTTAGTTCAGTAAACTGACAGACACTCCTATAACAAATCTCTTTCCATTCCCATCTACTTATTTATTTTTATATCTATAAGAGGGTAATGAGGAATAGAAATTACATTGAATTCAGGCTAATTTTAGCAGTAATATCAATATATTGATATGCATACTAATCAGAAAAACAAAATCAGAAAAAAAAACCCAAAAATGCCTTTATATTTTATACTGTGATATAGTCCAATAAAGTGATACATTTATACTTGATAATTACTAATCAAGATTTAGAATATATTTATCTATTTTGATTAAATGTAAACTATTAATTATAATAAGTCAGTATAGCAGAAGAAGTAATTAAATATTAGTGGTCACAAAAATATTTTGTATACATAAAACATGTTTTGTTTCAGACAAATGACATATTTATTGTTTATCAGAAATTATATCATTTGTAACTATTTTAATTTTGATAAAGGTATAAAATTTCATCCTTGAAAATGGTAGGGGTCTAGGATTTTTCAAAACTATTTTAGAAAGGTCACAAGCAAAACAGTTTGTGGATAACTGGTGGAGAGTGGCACAGTGCATGCACTAGAGAAATAAAGTTGCCAGGCAAAACAAAAAAACTCATTTTCGATTAGAGAGCAGGAAT
>NW_006775603.1:1534305-1535765 GCF_000442215.2 Lipotes vexillifer
AGGAATGTGAAGGAAGGTCACTCAGCATGAGTCTATGTTTTTCTCCTGTTATGTTCAGTTGCACAGATGCCAGCGTGGAGTAGAAATAGCACTGTATTTTACCAGGGTTGTTTGGCCAAAGGATTGAGGATATGTGCAAAAAAAAATGATTTGGTGATGAACCATGGTATTTTTGCAGGGTAAAAAAGGCAGGTGAGGAATACTGAAAAAGCTGATTTTGTCAATGGTTGGTTATTCTCCTCAGGGTGGAAAAATTATTGCAACCTGGGTGCTGACAGATAATGAGTATTTGAAGTTTGGAAAGTCTGAAATTGCAGTATTGGGTGAATTGCAGTTATTATTAAAGACAAGGTCCAGGTTTAACTGATTTTATATTATTTTGTCTTTTTCTTCCCACTATAACTCAAGATCTATTAGAGGCAGAGATTTGTTTTTAATCTGCTCTCCCCAACCTGCTATACTCCTAGTGTCTATAACATTACCTGATCGATTGAGAGAAGCTGAACAATAAATCTTTGTTGAATAGATGAATGAAAAGTGCATGACAACAGGAAAGAATGACTGAGATCAGGTAGATGAAAAGATCATCTGATTTTAGTTAGGTATAAAATTTGTTGAAAGTCTCATGTGTTTAGATTAAATAGGAAATCACACCATTGATATAATGAACCCATGTCTCTGATGCAGTTATATATAAAATTGCTTGAAGGGCAGCAGTGTGTGGACTGTTTGGCTATGACATCATCCAATTGGTAGAAATGAAATAATTCCTAATCCTTCTCATTCAAAGAAAAGTTGAAAAAGATTGTTGATGGTGACGAAGATTAGTATAGGAACATAAATATTCGAAAAATTGGTTAATGTTAGGGTTTGAGTGCGTATATCATATTGAAAATTCTATAACTGATCATGTAATGAAAAGTGCTACTGGTATAAATATTATTGAGAAACACTCTAATTTAAAACTAAGTGATAGTTTCAGGGTTCGGGTAGTTATTCGGTGTCAGCTTGAAATAATTATTTCTTGACCCAAGTAGATAAATATTGTTTTTGAGAATTAGGCTGGCGATGAAGGCATATGTAATGATAATTTAGATATCATTATCATATAATGATAATGTTTTTCTAGATATTAGGGGTGGTTACTACGATTGATAAAATTAGCATGAATAGTGATATTAATATGGAAGAGGTGAATAGATTGATCACTTTTATTTGGAGTTGAACAGATTTTTTTTGTTTCCTCAGACCAATGGATTACTTTCTTTAAAAGTTTGAAAAAAAAAACATGGATTCAAGAATCAGAGAGGGGGCTTCCCTGGTGGCGCAGTGGTTGAGGGTCCGCCTGCCGATGCAGGGAACATGGGTTCGTGCCCCGGTCCAGGAAGATCCCACATGCCGCGGAGCGGCTGGGCCCGTGAGCCATGGCCGCTGAGCCTGCACGTCCGGAGCCTGTGCTC
>NW_006775603.1:1536071-1542596 GCF_000442215.2 Lipotes vexillifer
CAACAGTGAGAGGTCCGCGCACCGCAAAAAAAAAAAAAAAAAAAAAAAAAAAAAAGGCGGGTGTGAGAGGCATGGTAGATGGCTGCAAAGATGACGGGCAGGTGTTGTGTATTTGATGACACGAGATGTATAAATGGGAATGGATATAAGAGATAGGATGGAGAATGATCCAAAAATAACAAAAAGGTTTAAGAAGGATACCTATGCTACCTGCATGTCTACGGAAAATAGGCGTAGGGGAGAGAAGACAGCTGTCATTTGAGAAAGCTGTGGGAGAAGCTGTAACTTCTATAGCCAGGTTCCAGTTAGAGCTAATAGACAAGAAAATTACAAAAAGAGAAGTTGATTTGCCGATAACGGATTGGAATTTCAGAGCAGAGCATGAAAGGATTTTACGAGTTAGATAGCAACTTCGGACTTGTTAAATAATGGATTCTTTCTCGTTATAGATATCTTGAATTTGATGGGACTAATTTGCTGCAAGAATGATGGACTAAGATGTCATTTTCTAATGAAGTTTTATATTTTCAGTGATGAAAGATCAATTTGATAAAGACATGGCTTTGATTTTTGTTATATTTTATGTTATTTTTATTTTTATTTTTTTTGCGGAACACAGGCCTCTCACTGTTGTAGCCTCTCCCGTTGCGGATCACAGGCTCCGGACGCGCAGGCTCAGCGGCCATGGCTCACGGGCCCAGCCGCTCCGCGGCATGTGGGATCTTCCCGGACCGGGGCACGAACCCGTGTCCCCTGCATCGGCAGGCGGACTCTCAACCACTGTGCACCAGGGAAGCCCTGATTTTTGTTGTATTTTAGATGGAATCAATCACATGTTATTTTCAATAGTGTATTGATTTTAATAAGTGTGGACTACAGATGTAGAATGATGTAAGATATGGTTCAGTTAACATTTTTAATGGATTAGGACTACAGATATAGAATGATGTAAGATATAGTTCAGTTAACATTTTTAATGGATTATAACTACAAAATGATAGAATATGGTTCAGAAAACATTTTAAACCTTTGTAATCATATGAATATATATGTATAAACATAAACATAAATATATGATTATATATTATCATTAGATAAATATATAATTCTTGGTTAATTTCTGCAGTTATGAATGTATCCATAGAAGAAAAGAGGCAAATAAAAAGTATATATTTTTTTAAGTTTCAGGTTTATGAAGTTATATTTACAGTCCTTGTTGGTCATATTGTTTGGTAATACTGTAGTTAGATTTTCTGCCTCATTAATATGGTTTTGCTTGGCTTGTGATGCCCCACAGTTTTTACACACCCCATACAATGAATCATTAAGATTTTCTTAATAAATTTAAATGTTTGACGGCTCTATATACCTTTATTTTATGTATAATCAGACCACCACTGGTTTAGTGGTAGTCTACTGATGATTAAATTATTTTATATATACCTTTCTTCTCTCACTCAACTGAGAACTCTTCTTAGACTTAGAATTTTCATTGTGTCTCCTTTTGTCTTCTGTAATGTTTTCACAATAAAATAATAATAGTCATTACAATAATGCAACTTATGCAGCGCTTATCAATTCCAGGCCCACAAATCTAGGCACTTTACAGATGTTAACTTACTCAAGTCTTACAACAAGTGAATGTGATATGATCTATTATTATCCCCTTTAAACAAATGGGGAGAAAACTGAGTCCAGAGAGGGTGAGCAACTTGGTTAGCATCACAGAATATAGCAGACTTAGAATTCAAACCCAGAAACCATGCTTTTAACTGCTACACTTTATTGTCTCTTTAAGGTACATAGCTAATAGATGGTTTGTATTCAACAGTGGTAACAGAGCACTTATTGAATTGATCTTTTCACTCAGTAAATATTTAACAAGTGCCTACCATACCAAGCACTCTGTTTTCCAGTTAATAAAACTGAAATGGCTCCTCCATTCATAGAGCCTAGAGTCAAGTGATAAAGTTACAAACATAACTGGCATAATTGCAAATTGTACCAATAGCAAAAAGAATTATAAGATACGAAATGTATTCTAAGATACTATAAAAATAGGACCTTTTTTGGACTGTGTGGACAGGCCCTTTCTGAAGAAACAATATTTAAACTGAGACGTGAATTGTGTTGTGGAGCCAGCCAGGTAATTAGTGAAGGAAGAATTCTAGGTGAAAGAAACAGTATATGAGAAGGCCAGGATTCCTGGAACTAAGAGAGTACCCTTAATTTTGTGTGTCACTCGAAACATGACAAACTAAAACTTAGGATATTTCAGTGGGGGGTTTATTTAAAGAGACTAACTGCAAAGGTATAGACTGGATACAGGGGTCACTTAAGGAATGATGCAGGAACTTGGGGTGAACAGTAGTAGAGCTATTCTTACCCCAAGACCAAAAGGGGGAAACAGAGGTTGCTGGAACTAGGAAGGAGAGGATCGTGCAGGGCAGAGAGCTCCTTATGAGATCAGTGACCTTCTGTCAAGGGACACAGCCAGCTAGAGCAAATCCAAAGGGAGGGAGCCTGGAAGTAAATTCGTGATCACACTTCACCTCCTGCCCTCCAGTCTCCAGCAGGGCTGGCTCTCCATTGCCTGCACACTATCAAAGGAAAGGGCATAGGAGCCCACTGATTAGTCCATTCAGTTCAGCCCTCCAAGGCAGAGAGTACAGTGAAAAAGGGGCAGAGAGGTTTTGGATATTCATTAGAATTTTTGGCAGCTAAATGATCATGCCATGTGTTTAGGTCATGTTATAGAATATGTATTTTATTTTAGGCAAAATGGGGAGCCTTTGAAGTGGGGAGCTTTTGCTTTGAAATGGTAAGCAGATTATTGTTATAGGTTCTAGAACCACTCTCCAATGTTGGGGGGTGGTGCAGATTTTTACACACCAACTGGCAAGTCTTTGACACTGCCTGAGTATCCTATGATTCAACTCAGTTCTGACACTGTGTACCCAGAGAGAGCATCAGATTGCACAGGTTAAGGGCTGAGTCCTACAAGACTGTCACCTACCCCCCCACAACTTCAGATGCCTGTCCCAAGTCTAGGTTGTCATCTGTGCTTCTGACCAACCAGCTGTAGATCAGAGGCTCCAATGACCCTTGCTTGGGTTTAATTAATTTGCTAGAGTGGCTCACAGAACTCAGAGAAGCATTTTACCTACTAGACTACCAGTTTATTATAAACAGATATAACTCAAGAACAGCCAGATGGAATTGATGCTTAGGGCAAGAAATGGGGAAAAGGCATGGAGCTTCCATGCCTTCCCTGAATGTACCACTCTCTGCAAATCTCCACATGCTCACCAACCCAAGGAACTCTTCAAACCCAGTCTGTTTGGGTTTTTATGAAGGCTTTGTTACATAGGCATATCCTTGATTAAATCATTTGCATTTGTTGCCCGGACTCAATCTCAGTCCTTCCCCGCCCAGTAGGGTGAAGGGACTGAAAGTTCCAAAACTCTAATCTCAGGGTTGGTTCCACTGGCAACCAGCCCCCATCATTAGGTTACCTAGGGACTTTCCCCGAAGTCACCTCATTCCATATGTACTTGGGAGGACGAAGTACCTTTCAATTTGTAATAACACAGTGACTGTAATAAGTCCTGGGTAGAAAATACTGATGAACATGTGGCTTTGTCTTCATTTGAGGTGTTAGGATAGAAACTCATCTTTTTTTTTTAAATTTATTTTATTGAAGTGTAGTTGATTTACCATGTTAATTTCTACTGTACAGCAAAGTGATTCACTTATATATATATATATATATATATATATATATATATATATATACACACACACACACACACATTCTTTATCATATTCTTTTCTGTTATGGTTTATCACAGGATATTGAACATAGTTCCCTGTACTATATAGTAGGACCTTGTTGTTGATCCATTCTTGTTTATCCATTCTATATATAATAGCTTGCATCTGCTAATTCCGAACTCCCACTCCATCCCTCCCCCCATCCCCTCCCCATTGGCAACCACAAGTCTGTTCTCTATGTCTGTGAGTCTATTCCTGTTTCATAAATAAGTTCATTTGCATAATTTTTTAAGATTCCACATGTAAGTGATATCATATGATATTTGTCTTTGTCTGACTTACTTTGCTTTGTATGATAATCTCTAAGTCCATCCATGTTGCTGCAAATGGCATTACTGCATTCTTTTTTAAGTCTGAGTAATATTCCATTGTATATATGTGCTATGTCTTCTTTATCCATTCATCTGTCAATGGACATTTAGATTGTGTCCATATCTTGCATATTTTTAATAGTGCTGCAGTGAACATCGGGGTGCATGCATCTTTTCAAATTATGGTTTTCTCTGGATATTTGCCCAGGAGTGGGATTGTAGGATCGTATGGCAACTCTATTTTCATTTTTTTGAAGAAGCTGTTCTCAAAAAATACTGTTCTCCATAGTGGCTGCACCAATTTACCTTCCTACCCACAGTGTAGGAGGGTTCCCTTTTCTCCACACACTCCCTAGCATTTGTTATTTATAGACTTCTTAATGATGGCCATTCTGACTGGGAAACTTTCATCTTAATCTTAAACTTTTCATAGTTTGTAGCATTCCTAGATATTACATTTTTGCTATATGAAAATCATTTATACATTTTAACATTATATTTACATTGTAAACTTATAGGGGCTAAAAATTTATATTAGGGTGTATAAATAGGATACATTTCTATTTGCCATTAAATGGTATTGGGTCAAACACATTTACATAGCAGGCAGTATTTGAGCTGAAAAAGAAATTTGTTTCCATTGAATACCACATCTTTGTACTAAATGCGAATGATCAGTAGAATTATTTTTTTGAAATATTTGCTTTGAGGCATGAATAGAATTTATACTTTAAATTTGTGGTAAAAGCATTTTTATCTATTCATTTTAAAATTTATAGTAGTTTTTTTCTTGGATTGAAGTTACACATTGGAGATAGCTCCTAGAGCCTCCATTCATTCATTCTACCTTCCATATGCCAGCTAATCTTCTAGCTCTTGATAATCTAGTTTAAAAAAAAAAAAAAAACAGACAAAATCTTCACTTTCACAAAGCTTACAGCAAGTCAAGGATGGTAAATAAAAGAAGTAAGTAAGTACATTTTGAAGTTGCTGTTATTGTTCTAATGTAATTATAGAGCTTATTCAGGAAAAAATTTAAGATGGTACAGTTGCTTAACAATAGGTTATGTTAAGCAGTCTGACAATTCAGAATTTAGAAATCGATCATGTTGACACAAGTTGAAACTTGACATGTATAATGTATAATCTGCAAAACAGTTATTACAGAGGAGAGAATAAGAACAGTGAGATGTTTCCAAAGTGGGACCAGTTAATTAATGGGATACTTTCAAAGGGATGTTAATACATTATAGTGTGAAATCTGTAAAGAATTACAGATTCTATAATTTATAGAATTTATAATTCTATAAAGAATTATTTATTTCTAAATAAAGTTGACTTTACCAAATAACATGAGAAAAATAATCTAACTCCTCTAAGCGGTAATTATGATGCTTAATGTTATTAGTTTTGGTTTTGCCAGAATCAGACTTAAAATACTGGTTTTGGTAGTCAGATGCTATTGACAGCACTTTTATCAAACCATAACAGACCTTGAGGAGATGCTTTGGGACCAAAAGATAATTCACATTTCATTAATGTTTAGTTATCTCAGAACATCTCTGTTCTACCGATGACAGATGGATCCAGAAAAAATGAAAACATCTTAAGTCTTATGCTATTTAAAAACTAGATTTTCTTTGAAGTGAAAACTGTACATTGGTTTGTTTAAAAATGTGTGGTACAGTGGTTGTGGTATGAACTTTGAAATATCATACCCTCTTGTATATGAATTTGTGTACCAGCATTTATTAGTGGTGTAAGCATCTCAAAGCTGCATTTTTCTCTTATGTAAGACGAGATATTAATACTGCTTGTGTCATAGGTTAAGTTGAGAAAAAAAGGATCATTTTTCATGTAGAATTTATGTAAATGAATTAGTTTCAGATTATATTATATAAGTAGCATGGTATCCTGTGTCACCTAAAAGGGCCTGTGGATATTAATGTCATCAGAGCCTTAGTCAGTTGGTTCTCACTTGGTTTTTCTGACATTTTGATTAAGCATTGCATTCCAGCTTCTTGTTCACTTCCTTCCTGAACTCCAGCATCCTTCAGGACCATGTCTTGTTTATGGTGGAATTTCTAACTTTCAGTATATTTCCTTATAATCATTGACATTTAAAAAATCTGAAAAGCACTCTAGAAATTAATTCTTTTCACTTAGTAGACTTAACCTAGGTTAAAAATAAAAGTTCAACTTGCTCTCTGATTCTCTTTGCTTTTAGTTGAAGAGAATTATTTTATTCCCCTATAGTTCCCAATCTATTGCTATCAGTATCTAACATATATTAAATTTACACCTATACCACTAACAGACTTTAAAACCTCCTTAATAAAAAAAATCTATGATCTAATAAACTAGTAACAAAAAAGGAAAG
>NW_006775603.1:1542642-1555419 GCF_000442215.2 Lipotes vexillifer
GAAAGAGTGACAAAAGGACCAACTGTGAAGAATATGGTTATGATAATGCTTGTGTTTTCTAGTTAAAGCAGTATAAATCATTGATCATTAAGAGTTTACAAAACAAGCATAGTGAAAAAGGGAATTTGGCACAATTCATGTGATGGAAGAGTACATACTTACCTGAATTTTCACCCTTGTGGTTGACCACCTGCAAGCTTTTTACCCTCAAGAACAGGGTAAGCCCTCTGAAACATAACTGTCTGCTAGCTAGCACAACGTATGAATGGCTTATTGCAGCAAGGGAAATGAAATGGTAACTATAAAACTAAATTGTGGTCATGAAAAGCAAATAGATGGAAACTCTTTCCTCTCTGCAGGTTAGAGATAGAAGCACTGCTGGATTCATTGTTTTAGAACGAGCAGTCTTTTCTTTCTTTCAATATAGTGAACAAAGGAAACCCATTGACTTATTTTCTTTATATTCTCTTTTGCAAATATTATTTTTCTTTTCACAGATTAGTTTTGGGCCTTTCTGAAAGAAGGACTCATTAATTTAAGCCTAAGAGAATCTTGGCCAATATAGCATTTGAAATGGAAATCACTTCCTATTTCTTAAAATTTTCTCCTATTCAGAATGTCAGACCGAGCTGATTGGCTACTCCTTTTCAGTCTTCTTCATTGACCCCTTTTGCCATTTTATTCCTTAAATGTTAGTTATCTATTCTTTGTCTTCTCTCTAAACACTTATTTGTCCACTCTCTAAACACTCTTCCTGGGTTACCTAATCAATTATTTTGGTTTAAATCCTCTCTGGTGAAAGTCTGGTTCCATTTTCTGTCATTGAGCTTCAGAGCCTTATTTACAGTTTCCTATATGTTCCAACCTGAATTAATTTCTGTTCACTTCCGTACTATTCCTCTTTCTTCTGTATTCCCAACTATAGTAATGTCATCATCGTACCAATCTACCAGGCTAAAAAATCTCGATGTAATACAGGTCTCCTTCTTAATTCCCACACCTTAGCCTGTAAATCTATTGCTACCAAATCTTATAAGTTCTAGTATAGAATTTCTCTTTTAATCAGAGCTTTCATATACTGCAACTTTCGGTCATACATTCATCATTGTTCTCCCATATTATAGAACAATCCCATAATCGAGCTCCCTGCCACTTTCCTCAACTAGTACAGATGATGAGTTTGCTATCAGGTATCTACTGAAATCCAGTTTGGCTCTGTTATTCTTCTGCTAATCTGTCTCCAATGGCTCTACTGGCCATAGTCTCAAGTCTAAACCTAAACCGCATTGCACTTCTCAGGCTAAACCTGAACTTTCTCTCTGCCCTCATTTGTGACCCTTCCTTACTAGGGATGCCATATCCTGTGTTCCTGTATAGTAATTTTTCCTCATTTTCTGAGCCTGCCATCTCAGGGGCTTTGCCCATGCTTTTCCAGAAGGAAATGTGTTTACTTCTTAAATGCCTGGTAAACTCCTATACATTCTCCATGACCCAGCATAAATATCACCTCTTCTGTGAAGACTTTCCTCACATTTCTCTTGTCTTTTATGCTCTATTACAGAATGTTACACATAACATTTGTATTTATTATTAATGTTCTCTTACAAGAAAATAGTGTTTCTGATGATAGGAATATGTTTTTATATTCCCTATACATAATATAATGCCTGTTTTAAGGTAGGCATCACTTAAATAAGAATTGAATGATTGTGTTCTATTGTTGCCTTAAAGTAAGTCTCTTAGCTGGAGTGATTTACAACCTCTGTGATACTATTGGCTGCCTATTTTAACATATTCCAATTTTAAATCCTATAATCATTTAGCCCTTACCTTTAGCTTTATTCCTGCTCCAGGCTCTAAAGCCAACCTGTCATTAGATTAGGAACCTTATAAAGAACTCTAGGTTAACAATATATTGGTTTGGGGTTGAGAGTGGCAGAATCTAATTATTATTTACTACTGTTATAAGCTAAGTACTTTATTAAATATTTTAAGTGCTTACCCAGTAATTCTTACAGTAGTACTATGAAAAGCCAGTATGCTCATTTTACTACTTAAGAAAATGAGAAGTTGAGTAATTGGTTCAAGTTTATATACTAGCAGCTGACAGAGCTGGGAATCACACTCATATCAGTCTGATAACAAAGGTGCCAACATTATAGACAGTTCAGCACCAATTTAAAATTATTTCTGGTCCTATTGTGACTCAATACGTGATTGAATTAATGTAGCTCTTGCTTTCTTTCTGGTCACCAGCTTTTACTCTATTTTTGGTAATCCTCTTAGAATTTATTAGTTGGTAAATAAAGGATGGCATTTCTACATCTTCTGTTACATGTAATAAGTATAACTACATATATACAGTGATTATTTATAGAACTGTCTTAATTTAACAGAAATAGCATAGAATTTGAGAATGTATTTATTGCCTTTATCATTCCTGGTAATATTTAGAGGTAAAATAGAAACACTATCCAAATTCTGCGATTTGGAAGCTTTAAGTTCCAGACCTGGTTTTACTGCTACTAGCAGTTTCACCTTGGCTCAGTTTCTTCATCTGGAAAGATGATTTTTGTGATTCTCCAAATCCTAAATTATAATAGATCTGGAAAGTCTGAAGCCTTTCCAAAAGTTTGTAGAAGAAGCAGGAAGAAAGGAATATCTGAAAAATCACAATAGGATGCCAACAATAATCATTATAGCCATCGTGATGAAACTGATGCTGTATACAGTATTAAGCTAAAGATTCCAATATCTGAATAGCATGGCTTGTGTTTAAGAAGCTGAAAACCTAGGTGGAGAGATAGGACTAATTTTTAAGATACACCTAACAGTTTGTAATATTGTATGTAATGTTCTGAGATAAGAGCTCAGTAGGACCAGGTGAAAAAAGAACCATTTATTTATGAGAGTAGGGGAAGAACATTTTAGGCTGGGTCAGAAAGGGAAGAAATTCTGGGAATAAGTAAATCAGTTTTTATCCTTTTGCCTGAGTTTCTTAAAGATAGGGCAATTTTATATATATATATATATATATATATATATATAGTAAAGATACCTTAGGAACTTGATTAGGATTAAGCTTCATAGAGGAAAACAACATATCTTTAAACTGATAAGGAAAACTTCAGGCCTATTTTCCAGGGAGACAGGGCTTAAGTATCACCACAGCAGGCTGCCACATTAGTGTTCAGTGGTTAGCCAAGGGGAAAACAGCTGGAGCAGAGCCAGCGGTAAAACAGTGGGGTGTAGCTTCCCAAACACAAGCACCTTGTTTGTAATTCTTGCGTTCTCTGGTGTGAAGTTTAAATTTTTCACTGCTACAAAAATCAAACAAATGAAATTCAGCTTTCTTTTTTGTCCTCACATACTCTTGTTCCAATAACTGTTTTAATTCTCTAATTTTGTCACTCTTTTTCTTTTCTTTTCAATTAAACAAAGATAACTAAAAATGTTAGAGTATTTAGTTGTGACAGAAAAGACAGTTGAAAGCAAGAAAATATATATGAAATTTAATCTCACTATATAAGATTATGCAAATGAATGAAACATTCTACAATAAAAACATTCTTATTTGAAATGCTAGACAGTTAATAGTAAAATACTGTTTTTAAGATTTAGATTTCTTTCTTATTCTTGAACACTATATATGTGTATTTAATTTGCAAATATTTTATACCCAGATAAGATCAAAATATTTAACATTAATTATCAAGATCAAAATTAATCTTCTTCCAGAAACAAAGTTTATCATTAAACACACTAGGCCTTTTAATTTAAATTCTCTTTAGGGAGAGGAAAAGCCAAAATAATTGTGTGTGTATGTGTTTTATTTCAAAAACGAAAGGTGAAAGAAATAGTTTCTTTTAACAAAATATATATGAGCTCCTCTTAGAAATCATTTTTATTCAAAATTAAGCAAATTGCATCACAGGCAAAAAAGGAAAAAAAAAACTAGTTTCAAAGTTAAATTTAAAGATACAGTTAAAAATTAATAAATGGGGCTTCCCTGGTGGCACAGTGGTTGAGAGTCCGCCTGCCGATGCGGGGAACACGGGTTCGTGCCCCTGTCCAGGAAGATCCCACATGCCGCGGAGCGGCTGGGCCCGTGAGCCATGGCCACTGAGCCTGCGCGTCCGGAACCTGTGCTACGCAGTGGGAGAGGCCACAACAGTGAGAGGCCGGGTACCAAAAAAAAAAAAAAAAAAATTAATAAATGATATAGTTTTTGCTGTTTTCTAATGGTTGAAAATATTGACTTCCTAGTATCTTTCCTAATGAAATAGTGATCAAATTCTGAAAATATTTTTCTTGAAAATAAAATAGTTAAATGCCTTGGGGAATATTTTCATATACAAATCCTGTCTTTTTAAAAAGTTGATCTTTGTAAATTTAGATTTTTTTTTTAAAGGCTCCCAAAGCTCTTAGAAGAAAACAGTTGATTTTAGGAATTATATGGACTATTATCAGTATTGCCTTATGTTCATCATAACTTAAACCAAAAGGAAAAGAAAAATGCTTTCAAAGTATAATTTTATGGTGTTTCAGACCTTCACTGCAGTGAGTGTTATTGTACTTCTTTCTTGCAGTAAGCTAAAATTTGTCTTCATTTCAAATTTTACATGCCTACCACTTTTGATTTTTTGTACACTCTGTATACTACCGAACAATATTTACTTTTCATGTTCATGGCACCTGTATTATTACATAGCAAGATGTAATTAGATATACAGTTAACCCTTGAAGAATGCAGGGGTTAGTGGCGCTGAGCCCTTCGCAGTGGATAGCTCTACAGTGGGTCCTCAGTATTTGTGGTTCCACATCTGCGATTCATTCAACAGTGGCTCATGCAGTACTATAGTATTTATCAAAAAACATCCATGTATAAGTGGACCCATGCAGTTGAAACCTGTATTAAGGGTCAGCTGTGATTTAAAATCTTTCAGTGTTTTAGTTAAGAGGCCTACTTAGTATTTTTAAAACATTCCTTTGAGAGTTTTTCAGATACTAGCTATAGTTTTCTCATTTCTTTAAAGTTATCTGATAGCTACCTTTAATAAGAACATAATCTTCCTTTATACATGGAGAATGTACACGTAATACAATTTCCGTTAACACAAAAAGGAGAAAATGCTGCTTTTACCCCTTTCCAGATTCTCTCTTTACTTCTAACCTACATTCTGATACTGTTGTACCGGATTTGGTTTGCCAAGCAAAATAGTTGCCTTAACCCCTCTTAGTGTATTATTTAAAGAAAAAAAAGAACACAGGTTTTGGGAGTCAACTGGGTTTGAATCACAGCTCTTTCACTTCATAGACCTAAAGAAGTTTTTTCACTGGCATGAGTCTCAGCTTTATCAACTCTAATATGTAGGTAATATAGGCTCTTTGTTAGAATTAAATTGGACAATTAGTAAAGAAATACCACACCAGTATACCTTGTATATAATAACTCTTATTAAATATTAGGCAATGTTACTTATTACAGTAATATTTACCAATTTTATCATAAGCTAGAGCAATCTTTTACCAGCACAATTTTTCCCTCCACAGAAATTGGGGCTCATTGGTATAATGGAGTTTATATTAGCTAAAATTAAATCAAAGCTAGACTGATGAATACAAACAATTTCTTAAAAGCATATAATTTAAATCACTAAAAGACTTGTTTAATAAAACTGGTTCTTATTTATATACATTTTGTATATGATATATCTTGAATTCTACATAGTTTGCATAAATTACTGAATTAATTTTTTTGGCTGTTGTATTTCAGTAAATTTATAATATTGTTTAAGTAGAGATAAATATATTTGTATGTATAATAGTTTTTACAGCTTTCCATAAAATATACAAGTCTTCAAGGAACACATACTATTCTCCATTTGTTTCTTTATCACTATATTAAATCTCTTTGCTGATAGCATAAGGGAAATTATAATGATTTAAAGAGTGAATCTTTATTAGTATTTGACAGAGAAGGAAAATGATAACATACAGACAGTAATTTATAACAAAATTTAACTTGAAAGTGGCAGTTGCTCAGTATTTGATTTATACATTTATTCTAGGCAGTAGAAGTCTATTCTAGACTTCCACGGTCCTTTGGGTTTCCATTTAAGCTGGCTGTTGAAATATGAAAATATAACTTTTGGGTGTACAGTCACTATAGAAATGCAGATGAGGACATACTTAGATGGCATTTTTTTTCCTTCTGCCCTCACTTGCTTTAAAGGTAGTCCATGATTTTTGGTATTGACTTATTAAATTGTGATTTGACTTTTTTATATTCAGTAATTGACACCAAGTTTTTCTTTTGCTGCTCTACATCCTACCCCCCCCCAAAATGTCTATACAACCAAAAATCTAAATAAAACACAAACAAATACAATTCAGATACCCAAGTAGTAAAGAGAATTCTTGATTTTTTTGTTGCCATGACTTGGTGGAGTCAGTTTGATTTAGAACTTTGTCTTTAGCAGGGCAATTTTGGAAATTTGAGTTTTTCTAATTACTCATGGATATTTCTGGGTTAGAATTAATTTACTTCAACCAGATGTAAGAGAACTTATAATATCACTTCATTTATGTTCAGTAACTTTAGCTGAAGCGATGCTATTTAGTTCTGCTGTATTCTATTCACTGTAAGAGTAAATTTGTCTGTCAGGCATACCAATATGTTCTATTTGTGCAATGTTTTGTTTTTTTTTCCAGTTACCTGAGAAAAGTAAATTTCCTTGAAATTTCATCCATGCATCCAAGTGTTGTGAAATGGAACTCATTCATTCTAAATGGAGTATAGCAAAATTTTGAAGGCATATTAGGTCACTTTGTCTGTTTTTACTTATATACAGTTGTTTTTTTTATGTTATATATTCCATTGCTTTATTAACTGACTAGTGAAAAGGGACATATCCTTTGAGGAAGTACTTCAGGAAGGAAGAGAAATGTCGAGTTTAAAGCTGTTTTTGAGAGTAAAATTAAATTTATCTTTTTTGAAAGTTAAATGATTACATCTAGTTATTCTCAAGCGTGTATTACCCCAATACTTTCCATTTTACTCTGCCCATAATCTAAATTTTTGAATGCAACTGGATTACTTCTCCTTTTCGATATACTTTTGCAATATTTTAAAATGTCAGGCCTATATTTTCTTATAATATATTTTTTAATATCTAGATGGAGTTTTCCTTACAGTCAGTAATAGAAACTGGTATTTGTATCATGCCTAATCTCATATTGGCTAATGGCTGAGAAAAGAGTTTTAAAGTCTTTTTGCGCTGTACTTTTTTTCTCAGCATAATGATTTGTATACTGGACTGTTAAACATTGTAGACAGATTTCTGCTATTTGATTCTAAAACATGTGTTGAATTATTCTTGTTGATTAAATTAACATTTAGTGAGACCTTGTATAATTCCCTCTCAGGCACGATGAGAAAACAGAATAATACATATAATCCTCTTTCTTTTAACTATTTTAGTCTAATAGCTGCTAGATCTTAGATTGTAGTACATGCATCTAACATTTTGTGTTTTGAGGGCAATTTGACGCTGTACTCACTATGTTCAAATGTATTAGTTACCCGCTTTTGATGTTCCCTAAAAATGACTAATACTCCCTTGTTATTTCTCTAACAGTTTAATGATTTAATTAAGAATAGTGTAAAGAAACCAGCTGTTTTTACGGACAAGAAAATGAATATACTGTTCATTTTTTGCTATTAGCCAGTTATCAACATTTAGCAAAATATGGATGCTATTGAATATGTCCAGTTTTCTGAAAATGATAACATAAATCTTAATTACTTTTCGGCTCTTCTATTAAGAGTTCTGGTACAATATTAATCCATGTTAGGTGTGTTTTATGTTATTGAGCTTTTTGAAAACTCAGTATAAATAAAACAGATAGTTCTTTAGATGTAGGCAAAATACTACAAATTACCATATGATGATCCACTTTTCTTTTAGGGAATTTTGCTCTATCAAAGAAAGAAAAAAGGTATTTTCTCTCAAGCCATTCAAGACTTTACATCTGCAGGGAGACCTCAGCAGGCATATTTAGAGTATATATACAGCTAAATATATACAACTAAAGCTAGAACCTTCTGCATATATACAGCTAAAGCTAGAACCTCCTACATATAATTATATAATGATTATATAATTATATAATGATAAATATATCTCTATCTATCTATACACACTCACACACACACATGCATACACAATGGGGAAATACAGAACAGAATTTAATCAAGTCATCTAATTATAGTCTTTTCTATAATTCTGCTAAAAAGATTAACCACTTACTAGTTTTCATAGACTATTGGTGTCAATGAAATTGTTCCCCAATATATGCTCCTGTCAGAAGAAAAATTAAAATATTATTGAAAGCAAATATGTTACTTATATCAGACAAGTGATTGTCCTCAAAATAGATGTATATAATTAACCTTAATTAGTAATTGGCTGAAACTCAGTCCCAGTTTAGTCCCTGTTTGTTTATTAGCCACATAACATCTGTGAATTCGTTTTATGTGAGTTGAAATCTTTTCAAAAACAAATAGTCTTTCTTTTGTTTTTGTTTTTTGTTCATTTGTTTTGTTTTGTTTTTCTTTTTTTCCAAGGATCTGTAGTAGAAAATGAAGAACATAGATCTGTAAAGGAAATGACATTTCTAAATACTCTTTTATCCCTGCATGAACACATTCATTGTCAGTTTGTTAAATTGCCTTGCCTTATAAAGACTTTAAAAATCTCAGAAATGGATATTTACTTCCTTAGAGATTTCTTCATTGAGTTTAATAAAATCCTCAGTGGATTTTATATTATGCAGGTTTCCTTCTTCCTTTTTTTTTTTTTTAACTTCTCTACTTTTGAAATTACAAGCTGTCACTCATCAGGTGTCTTTTTATTAGTTTATGTGGCTCTGAGCCTGAATGTTTATATTACAAATCCATTCAACAAACTATTAAGCTTTTTAATCGGTAAGTATAGGGGAAATACTTTTATTGCACCTTTAAATGTGAATTATTTAAAGGATAATTAGATGCTTGCATCATATTTAGAGTCACAAGAGTCAGGATACCCTTACTGATTTGGACCTGAGAATGAGTTACTTAAAATAGAGAGCAACTTTGTACCCAAATATATGATATTGTTACATAGTCACTGAAAATTCTAAGACTCTCTCCACACATATACATATACCTATATTTTTCCAGTTGAGTCTTTCACAAGTCAACTTAGTTTTCTTATTAGATTTTACTCAAATAGGACTATATAAGGATTCTGTTAGCATGCCCAGTATGGATACATGCTTTCAACAGTTTATATCATTTGAATCAGAATGCATTGAAGTCACCATTAAATCAAAAGGGTCTTTACAGTAAGGCAATATAAAACTAACTTTTTAGAATCTAGTTTTAAAAGAATACCTATATTTTTATAAGAATAAATAAAACATATTCTTATGAGGCCTTTGTTAGGCAAACCTTATAATTAAGTGTAAGTAATAGTACAGATGAAAGAACATATAATAATTTTATAAATCAAAAGTCTGCTGCTTATTTATCTTATGTGACTAGTCAACCCCTTCAGTTAATCTCTGATCTTCCTAAAATTCTTCAAAGCAAAACTCTTTGAGAACATTCACGCTTTCCATTTTCTCACACCATTTATTCCCTACCTATTTGATTCTCATACCTGTACATCCACCAGGCACATTTCAGTCTTTCTTTTTCATAGACTTGGCATATTTTGAAGCAGTTACTCACATCTGCCCTCCGAAACACCTTTTCTTTGGCTTCTGTAATTCCATATTTTTCTCTTTCTCCTGTTCTCTCTTTAGCCACTTTTTCTCAATCTACTTTTGTACTGTTTCTACCCTGCTAGCCTCTTCTACTTAGTAATTAACTAAAAGCTGGTTCTTTGAAAAGGTAAACAAAATCGGTAAACCTTTAGCCAGACTCATCAAGAAAAAAAGGGAGAGGGCCCAAATCAGTAAAATTAGAAATGAAAAAGGAGAACTTACAGCCAACACCATAGAAATACAAGGGATCATGAGAGACTTCTGTGAACAACTCTATGCCAGTAAAATGGACAACCTGGAAGAAACTGACAAATTCTTAGAAAGGTAAAATCTCTCAAGACTGAACCAGGAAGAAATAGAAAATATGAACAGACCAATTACCAATGATGAAATTGAATCAGTAATTTAAAAACTTGCAACAAAAAAGTCTGGGATCAGATGGCTTATATGTGGAATCTAAAAAATACAGCAAACTAGTGAATATAACAAAAAAGTCGCAGACTCACAGATATAGAGAACAAACTAGTGGCTACCAGTGGAGAGTGGGAAGTGAGGGGAGCAATATAGGGGTAAGGGATTAAGAGGTACACATTATTAGGTGTAAAATAAGCTATAAGGATGTATTGTACAGCACAGGGAATATAACTAACATTTTATAGTATAACTATAAATGGAGTGTAACCTTTAAAAAATGTGAATCACTATATTGTATACCTATAACTTATATAATATTGTATACCACCTATACTTCAATTTAAAAAAAAGTTGGACCTTCTTTTGGTTGTCCTCTAGTTCAGAGAAGGCAAATTTTTCTGTAAAGGGCCAAATAGTAATTATTTTGCTTTGCAGATATATGGTTTCTCTGTACTTTGACGAATATATCTGTTCTGCCACAACTATTCAACTTTGCCCTTATGGCAAGAAAGCAGCCACACACAACACATGAATGAGTGAGACTGTGTTTCTAGCTATGTTATTCTGCTTCTTATTTTCTTTTTCTTAAAGTAACTTAAATGAGATTCTACCAAAATTCTCTCCTACTTCTCCTAGTTAAAGGAAATTAGTTTTATAGAGGGAAGATTTGGCTAGGATGACTTTTTTTTTTTTTTTTTTCTGGTACGTGGGCCTCTCACTGTTGTGGCCTCTCCCGTTGTGGAGCACAGGCTCCGAACCCGCAGGCTCAGCGGCCATGGCTCACGGGCCCAGCCACTCCGCGGCATGTGGGATCTTCCTGGACTGGGTCACGAACCTGTGCCCCCTGCATTGGCAGGCGTACTCTCAACCACTGTGCCACCAGGGAAGCCCTAGGATGACTTATTAACTTCATAACTCTAGACCTCCCAATTCTTTTATTTTCACAAAATGATCAAAAAAATTGATCTGTACTTTTGATCATCTGCTTCCTCTATACTCTCCCCAAGTGTCTATCTTTACCTTTTCCTATCTTTGTCCATGTTGTTTCTGTTCAGGTTAATTTAGATTAATACTCCCAGGAGTTCCTTTTCAGTGTAAGACTTTGTCCTGGAAAGGAGCTTAGTATTTTTAGTTTTGAGATTTAATATGATCCAGACTACTCCACTGCCTTCCTGACTTTACTATGGTCTCCTTGTATTCACCCACAAATTTAAGCCTGCAATATTTTCTCCCTGATTGAGTTGCGGTTCTCTAGTTGGCTGTCTGTGCTTACCAGAGTTCTCTGTTAATGAGTCGAACTCTCAGGGCCATGAGGAGACTAAATGCCTTACTCCTGCTTCCTCTTTACAATTACTGATACCATGCAGATTTTGTAGCTGTCAGTGACTTTACTAATTGGCATTTCAGAGTTCATAGCATATAACTGGAATTTGTAATAGATATCCAGGATTTTTGGTTTTGCTATCCTGTTTTTAATAGGAGAATTCAGGAAGATTCAAAACTGTTCCATTTCTGTGTTCTCCAATAATCCTCCCACAGGAGTCTTTTGATATACTTATTTTTCAAATCAGAGAAGGTAAATGTCCCAGGATTCTGGATTCTAGTATTTGAGGATATTTTCATTTATAAATTTATTCATTGATTGATTGCCATTCATTTATTGAGTACTATATTCCAGGACTTTGAGTAAATGTTTGTGATTCAGGAAACAGAATGTTCCAGATATCATGTCTGGCACTTTAACAAAGAATATCCCATTTACCCTTTAGAACAACCCAATTTCCATTTTCTGTATCAAACACTGAGAGCAATTATGTTGCTAAAGGTCACAGACAGCTTCAGTACTGGGTCTTTGAGTTTACTGTACAATTGAAGGAAATATATAGCTTGAGCGTTTATTTACTGCTTATAGTTGCCACTCTGCTGGGCATTGGGGATAGGATAATGTTCCAGCACTTTTCATCATATTTGCTTATTCTCTATATTGAAAACTTTGCTAATAAAGGGCCTCATTTTTACTTTTAGTAGGAATTGAAGGAGATAATTGGAAGGCCAAAAGGAATAAAAATGAATAACTCTTTCACACACTCACATAGACATATTAAAAAAAATAGATGAGATAATGCTGTTTTAACATTCGTTCTTAATTTTAAGCCATTCAGGACAGGAATACAAATCAGGTTTCACAGCAGGGAAGAAATGTTAACTGTTCTATAAACTGTTCTATAACAGGCATTGTTATTGTATTTTATGCTTAGCTGCTCATCTGAGGCATATAATTTTCTTTTGTGTCTAGGTCAGATTAACTCTATAGCAATCAGACCTTTCTTTAGGCATTTCTACATGTTGTGTCACTGTAAAAGATACCAATTTTAAAAATATAGAATTTGGGCTTCCCTGGTGGCGCAGTGGTTTAGAGTCTGCCTGCTGATGCAGGAGACACGGGTTCGTGCCCCGGTCCGGGAAGATCCCACACGCCGCGGAGCATCTGGGCCCGTGAGCCATGGCCACTGAGCCTGCGCGTCCGGAGCCTGTGCTCCGCAACGGGAG
>NW_006775603.1:1555521-1570245 GCF_000442215.2 Lipotes vexillifer
AAAAAAAAAAAAAAATATATATATATATATATATATATAATTTATAAAAGCATCTGTCATTATTTCTATGGCATATTTTTGTCATATTTAATGCCTACTGAAATATTTATTTCACACATACCTAGATTTATTCTTGACAGTGTCTGTATTGTTTTCTCTAATGCTTTGCTACTGAAAATGTCCAAGGGCCAGCAGGATCCACATCACTTGGGAGCTAGAAATGGAGAATCTGGGTTCTACTGAATCAGAATCTGCATTTTAACAAGATCCCCAAGTTGTTCTTATATCAATACCTCATAAATTTGGGGAAGTTCTTCTCTCATATTATTAGATTCATCAAGTATGGGAATAAAATAAATAATGTTAACTACCAAGTTCTAAACAATTTATTAAGGGATAATTTTTTTAAAATATATGATGTAATAATACTTGAACAGACTAAGTATTATATGAACTTTTATTTAGCAATTTTAAAACCCTGTGTAATATTTTCCATGTAGTTCAATTTTTTGGTAGAGTTTTGATAATAGGTATGGGTGTTAGAGATCATTTTATGTAACTTTAATGGTAGCAAAGCTCATTTGTTTTCATGAGAGTTTAAAAACACAAACTATTGATTATGAATAGTTTATGAACTATTATTATGAACAAAGAGACCTACTATATAAGATTATACAGTGCTCAACCAAGGGGGTAGATGTAGTCCCGCCACACTTAAATCTACACTGGCTCATACCTAGAATGTAAGTAGCATAAAGGCAGGGATCCCTTTTCTCTTTATACATTAATGTATGGAACACTACCAGATAAATAGTATACCTTCCATAAATATCATTGAAAGCTTACTTTCTATGCATATAAAGGTCCTCAGATAACATTATAGGATGGTACAGAAAGACAGCACACATTTTCAAAAATTAATCAATGGGAAAAATACCTGGAGTAACTTATATGTTTAATATTCAGACACTTTAAGTAGGGCTGATGATAGCAGAAATCCCCAAGTTCCTGTATGTTGAAAACTACTTTTCCCTATCCTTGATATTTGTTGAGTTTTCTTGTTTGTCTGTTGCCTTGCTTTGTATAATAGTTTTGAAAAGCCTGGTGTTAATTTAATTATTTTGCCTTTGTAAATTATTTGCCACTTTTCCTTGGAGGCTTTGATGATTTTTATTTTTGTTTTTGAAATTATTCTGGGTCAGTTTTCCCAGGTGAGCCCTTTTAGTGTGTAGATTCAGGTCTTTTCCTTTCTCTGGAAAGTTTTCTTGGTTTATAGTGTTAATTGTTATTTCTGTTCCATTGTTTTGTTTTTCTTCTATTAAATTAATATGTGTTATTCAAATATTAATAATCCTTTGCCTGTCTTTCATTACCTACTCTCTGACTCTTTCACTTTTTTTGTCATTTTCATTCTTTTGGTTATTTTGCTGCCTTTCTTCAATGAACCTTTGTCAATTTTCATTTGACTTTTTCTTGCCTTGGGCATCTTGTAATGTATTCTCCATTTTAGAGATAATTTTGCCTTTTTCTTTTGTTTCTTTCCTGAGATCAGTCAACTTTTTTTTTTTCATTCATCTATTTCTCCCCTTGGTGTTTAGATTTTGATTTTCTGATTAAAGGTGTTTTTTATATCATCAGATTCTTGTTTGAGTGTATTTAATTCTGCATTGTGTATTACCAGTTTTCTTCTGCTGTGTAGTTGCTTTGTGTGAGGGAGTTCTCTTCCATTGATATGTGCGGAATTTTGTTTCATAATTTTCTTCAACAGTTTTGTAAGGACTTCTCTTTCCTCTTCTTTACCTTTATGCTATGCGGCTTTTATATAGCATTCCTAATTTAGTAATTCCCTCTTCTCTCAGTATAGCAAATCTAAGTACTTTATAGGACTTTGTATTGGTGGGGAGGGTTTGTGAATTCTCCAATTTCATCTTTTACTTTTTGTCTTTCAGGACCCTAATAAATTTTCTCTATTTTCTTTCCTTCATTATTGAATTGCCAAAAGGTGCTTTTTGTCTTTTTTCTCTGCCATATGTTATGCTTTTCAAAGATTTTTCTTTAAATTGCAGGTATCTCTTTAAATCATGTCTTTTAAATTATGCCTGTCCTTTAAAAGCCATCTGACCTTTTAAACTGTGCTCACTTTGATATCCCTTCCCTGTTGTCCTGGCTCTGACCTGCACATTTCCCCTCATTTTCAGATACAGTGTGAATTTTATCTTTCAAGTGATTGCTGCAAATAACTCTTTTGTCTTCCCCACATTTTTTCAGCCTGCATTTGCTTGCGTATGAGCAGGAGTGGGGCTGCAGCATGAGAGATGACTTTGCAGTTTTGCCATTCTCTGTCTTCAAGTTATGCTTGAAGAATTTACATAGAATTTAATTTCCCTTCTGATTTTTTTTATGTAGAGTTTAATTTTTTTTCTAATTTTTCCTTATTTGCAGGGAATATTGTGGGAGATAAGTGCCTATATTTTCACCATAGTCGTCAGCTTCCCTAGAAGTCTTTTAAAAAGTTTTAAGTCTTGTAAAACTAGAGTTATATTGTTTTAGTCCTTGACAGCTTTGGTTTGCCTTTGCTCAGATTTATTTCTTTCATAAACTTTAGCTTGAGAGCATTATGTACTGTTTTGCAACATGATATACTGTATTTTGTAACAGTCAACAGTTGACTCATTTTAAATCATGTTTTAGCCTTCTCATGAACCAAGATTCATACACTGATGGATTATTCCCTTGTTCTCTAATTGAAATATTTGAAATATTTATCTTACAAAGTTTCCAGAGTGTATTGGTAGAGTAGTTAATTTTCCTTCAGAAATAATGAAATAATATCATAATAATTATAATGTGAGGACCTTGTGGAATGAGTCATTCAGGTATAAAATATTTTTAATTTTTTAACTTTTCCATTTTTGCATTATGTCAAGTACTTGACTTTTGATACTTTTGTGTTAATCAAATGGAATGAAAATTTCTTTGCACAAAGTTGCTAAATATTTTTTATTTGTATGGATATTTCTGCCAATGACAAAATCCATGAAAGAATACAAAATGCAGCATAATTTCAGTAATAACTTTTTAAAAATTAATTGCATATACCTAAGTAATTTCAGAAAAGCATAAACTTTGGCTATTTTATTTGGATATTGATACCCGATAAGTTTTTAGAAATTCTTTAAAATTAAATAATGTAAATAATTAGTAAGCCAAATTTTCTAGGGAGTGCAAACTTTGATTTAATATATATTGATAACTTCGCAGATAGTTTAAATAGATGAAATTTGAATTCTCAGAAACTTTGTAAATACTTGGAGGATACAAAAGTTAAATATTATAAAAGGGAAAGTTGAAAAATGAGTTAAAGGATGATCATACTGGGCTTCCCTGGTGGCACAGTGGTTAAGAATCCACCTGCCAATGCAGGGGACCCGGGTTCGAGCCCTGGTCTGGGAAGATGCCCACATGCTGTGGAGCAGCTAAGCCCGTGCTCCACAGCTACTGATCCTGCGCTCTAGAGCCTGAAAGCCACAACTACTGAGCCTGTGCGCCACAACTACTGAATCCCACGTGCCTAGAGCCCGTGCTCCTCAACAAGAGAAGCCACAGCAATGAGAAGCCTGCGCACCGCAACGAAGAATAGCCCCTGCTCGCCACACCTAGAGAAAGCCCGTGCACAGCAACGAAGGCCCAATGCAGCCAAAAATAAATGATAATAAATAAAATAAATATTAAAACATATTTTTAAAAAAGGATGATCATATGTAATATTTATAGGAATGTGAGATTAAGTAATTGGAAGAAAAATACTGTGATTTTTTTTTTCAGGGAATGATTAATGGCTAGAAGAATTGAAATAGAATATTGACTGGCATTTGAGATTTTGTTTGAATCAAAGCCTCAGAAATAATAGATTATATTTAGATTCTGGTTTTTAATTATCCAGTGCCATTATTTAATTTTGGTTTAGTGTGAATCATCCTTGGAATATGTGATCTCAAGAAAACACATACTATGTTAGATACATAAATTGATTTAAAATGTCAAATTCTTTCTTCCATCCTAAAATCTTCCTTTTCCTATCTTCATTTTTACCATCCTGGTCCCATCACTGCTCATCTTTAAGAGTCTCCCTTCTTGGATAGCAGTATCCACTCTTGCCTAGCTCTCCACACTACAGCCAGGGTGATCTTTATGGAATGAAAAGCAGTGTACAATATGGTCATACCACTTTTTTCTCATCACCATCCCTCCACCTGTCCATTTAAGACACATCAGTATCCTCAAATTGCTCACTTGATAGAGATCAGTACCCTTAGTCTGTCTTGCCAGGCTCCCCTTGGTCTTTCCTCTGCCTTCATGCTAGCCAGATTTTGTAGCATTATCACTCTCATAATATGCACTGCAGTCACATCAGTTTTCTTTCATTTCCCCAAATGTGCCATGCTCCTTCTGGCCACAAGGCTCTTTCACACATGTTTTTGTTGTCTAAAAGAACCCACCCTTTCTCTTGTATGTGCATGGGGGGCGTGGCTCTTAACTCCCCTTCACTCAAATCTATAACATGTTTATCGTCTACTGTCGGCCTCCTCAGGGTGCCAGAAGTTCTGTACTAGTGAACTCACAGATCAAATCAGACCCTCTGTGAACTCAGTTTGGTTTGAGAAAACTCATCCACATTTTCATTAACCTCTAAATGTAACTTACCCTTTCCTTCAAGTATAAATTTAGATAAATTATAGCAGTATTCACAGTGCCTCTTTGTCACAAATATGCATAACATATATTTTTATATCACATTAGACTTGTGGAAGATATTTCATAGTGTCATTTAAGCTCATCATGTTAAATTACAGTAACTAATAGATCTGCTACTAGATCTTATTATTTAATTTGTTACTAAAGAAACATATTACCACATCACAAATTTGTTTTTAGTATTTTAGATGCAATTTTGTAATATAATGATTTCTTTTTTAATTCTGTGTATTTAAATACATAATTTTATGTATGTGTTTAAATACGTAATTCTAAAAAGGGGTTCATAGGCTGTTCGAAACTAACAAAAAGGTACAGGGCACAAAAATGTTTAAGCACCCCTTCCCTAGAATATAACCCTCAGGAAGGCAGAGGTTCACTGATTTAGCCTAAATGCCTAAAACATTCTCTAGAACACAGTAGGCTCTTGATACATATGTACTAAATGAAGGAATGACAATTCAACTCAGATTTTCGTAGCAACAACTTCTGTTACTTCTTGACATGGGAATATACCCAGTCATAAACTCTTATAGGACCAGGTACTGCTCATCTTTAGCTCTTGCTGCAATTTCTAGTTTACATTTTTTTTTTTTTTTACTATAATTCAGCTGTCATCCTCACTAGAATACATACTCTAAGTGGGTAGAGACAATATATCCACTGCATGAATTTCCTTCACACCACACAGAGCCTGGCAAATAAATGTTTGTTGAATGAACTATATATTATATTGAAACACAAATAAGTGAGACCTACTTCCTGTCCCAAAGTTTTGTAGAGACTGTGAGAGCTGTAAAATAATTATAAGCATAGAGCAATAACCCCACTGGCCAAATAAATAAATAAAACCCACAAGAAGTTACAAACAACGTTATATGAATTAAAGTTAGTGGTATAGAAGTCAATGTGGTTTATGTAAGTAATGCTAATTTACCTGTATTTTGAAGAAGAGAAAGAATTTCCAAGGCATTTATAAATAGATGCTTGTATTCTAGGAGAAGAGAACAGCAAAAGTGTGGAAATGGCAAGAAGCAGGGCAATTTCAGACATTGACCAGAGGTTATGTGTAAGGATGGAGTGAATTAGTCTATGCAGGTAGATTTTGGTAAGGTTCGGAATAAACCTGGATGCTAAGATAAGGTTTTGGGTTTAGTTAATTTGGTTGGCATTGCTGCTCCATTGATAGTTTTTGAAAAGTAAAATATTCAGAGCTAAGCATTGGGAAGATCCAACTTGACATAGAAAACTAATACTGTGAAATATGTTTTTTGATAAGCATAAAACATGTTTTACAGATTCATAAGATTTCTTAATGTATAACCAATTTTCATATTTATCTATTTTTATAGATAAAGCCTTTTTTTGTTGTTGTTGCTTATAGTGACTGGATAATGGGATTAATGCTCAACTTATCTCCAAAGAAAAGTCGGCATGCCTATTCAATAGCATTATTTCAAAGGTCGTAATACACAACAGCAGAGCCTCTGCTTACAAATTCATTCATTCTTATACAGTTAAAATCTTGATGACATGGGAGAAGATTCCCATGGTGAAAAGACCAAAGAAAGCCATTTCCATAGGCTTTAATTAGGCTCTTGTTTTTCATTCATTCTCCTCAGGGGAATGCACTGGCCTTATTGCAGACCCTCAAAATTAAGGAAATCAAGAACATTCAGAAATTCCTTAAAATCCTTTGCAAAGTGATGAATAAATAAGAATGTGATGTGACAGTATAATTATATTAGCATCAGTATTTTCTCACTCCAAATATTACTATTTGGTTATAATCCTCTTTATTTCCCACCAAAAATGTTTTTAAATGGTATACTTGTATTAATTACTAGATCAAGCTGTATGTGTAGGTGAGATTACACAACAGATGACATTTCGGAGCTTTCAGAGTTCATGGGCTTTCAGACAGACCTGGGTTGCAACACCCACTCTACTTCTTCCCAGCTCTTTTTTTTTTTTTTTTTTTTTTTTTTTTTTTGCTATACGCGGGCCTCTCACTGATGTGGCCTCTCCCGCTGCGCAGCACAGGCTCCGGACGCGCAGGCTCAGCGGCCATGACTCACGGGCCCAGCCACTCCGCGGCACGTGGGATCCTCCCAGACCAGAGCACGAACCCGCGCCCCCTGCATCGACTCTCAACCACTGCGCCACCAGGGAAGCCCCGTCCTTCCCAACTCTTGAACTTCAGGCAAATTGCCTAACTATCACAAGCCTTAGTTTCCATAACATCAAACAGAATCAACAATCGTTGGGATTGCTGTAATAATTACACTGCATAACACAGTGGTTGACATTTTAGTTAGCAATCAATAAACATTTGTTGTTTCGTGATTAAAATGTGATCATCCATGATAGAGATCAAAACTATGAAATATTCTTTCCTCAGTTTTCTAAAATTCTGCACTTCAATTTTTCACCAAGCTCACTACTTGAAATGCCACCATTTATTGATGCATTGCGTTAGAAAAATCTCCTTGCCACTGTAACCATGAGTCATAGATACTGGCCATTCACTCCTTTCATCATGGTATGAAACTGTGGTCAGGGAAGTGAAGAGGGAAATGGAGAGGATGAAAAGAAATTAATTTGAAGAAAAGCACTTTAAAATTGTCGAGTGTCAGAGCGAAACACCAGAGAACAGGGTGAGTAAAACAAAGAAGTTGAATAAAATCTGAGAATGAAAGTTAGTGAAGCAAGCCCTCTCTCTACTATTTATTAAAATTATAACTTTGGTTAAGTCAGTTTTCTTCTTCTTAGAGTCTTTTCTCTGCCTTTCTCATAGGATACTGAGAGACTATGGAGAGCACGAGCTGAAGATTCAGTTTGCTTAGTTCCAAATCCTATTGCAAACCCTGTAAATTATCTCATCTGGAGCAAATTACTTAACACTGTGAACATGAATTTATCAATCTGTAAAATGAGTTAGAAGTGCCTAACTCAAAAGGATTGTATATATTTGGTTTAAATTCTATGATGTTATACAAATACAAAGTTTTTTCAAAACTAGTCCTGCCCTTTACTGTGATAGGTACAAATAGATGTCTTTATGTTACCCTAGTACCACAAATCCTTTTCCTGGAAATGGCCTATTATATATGCAACAACAATGTTATTTATCTAATATGCATATTCTGAAACTTATTTAATTTTTTCATCCAATATCATTTATTGAAAGGAAATTTGAGAGAGCAGTTCTCCTGGGTTCCCTTACCCTGTTGCTCTCCACCCAGGTGCCCCTTCCCAATAATGTCTCTTTCTTTGTGAGAAAAAAAAAAAAAGAAAAAAGAAATTTGAGAAGCAGATATTTCTCAATTTACTTTTTGGTTTTGTATAATTTTGTGAGGTTGCCTACAAATAATAAGGAAACAGTGCTTCATTAGTGATATTCTCCTACAACTCAGTAACTCACTAGCTATATTTTGCAACCATTTGCTTGAAACATTGATTTATGATGAAAGAACTGTCCAGAGAGAAACCCAGATTAAAAAGCACAAAATTTCAGAAAGCCCTTTTGATGTAGAGTTCGAGTTATCTGTTCAAATTGAAAGAAAAAGAAGCAGTCATCAAAATGACCAGGGTTATACAGCTTCAGATTTCTCTTTGTTACCTAATAACACTATTTAAGATGCACTGTCAGATCCCATTAGATTCACTGATACATTCTGTAGTTTAGATGAAAACGGAGTTTTCACTCTGCAGGGGGAAAGTGAGAAGTGTACTTATTCTAGTCAGGCTCAGAGATGTTATTCTTTTTCTGCTGTTGCTATGGGATAACAATTTCATCAGTAATAAGAAACCTATCAAGCTAAGCTGCATGTACCATAATAAAGGTGTTTTGATGCAAATAAGTCTCAGTCACCTAGAGTTCTCAGTTGTGACAAACTGTGGTAACAAACTATAAATCAAATCAGAACTGAATTGCAAGTGTATATGCTAGTAAAAGGAAGGGGAAAGCTTACATAGTTTAGTATGTTCAGTGGTTCTTTGCGTAACCATAAAGACTGTTAAAACATTTACTGAGAAAAAAAAGTATAAATGTTGTTGCCAATATTTTTAAAAAGTCAGTTTTCAGTATCACAGAAATCTTAATTGAGTTTTTCTTAAAAAGGTATTATGAGGCAGGTGAGCCTATGTTATACTTGGGATAGTATATTTTTCTAGCATGTGCAAACAAACCCCTGAAAATAGCTTTTTAAACAAATCTTTGTGTTTGGCATTGGGGTTGGTCTGAAGAGGAGAAAAAGGATTTTACTAAAATTGTTTACTGTTTTTTAAAAATTATACTTTTACATTACACATATTCACATTTACTTTAAAATTCTTATTTTTAAGAATTTGATTCATGGAAACATTGGCCTCTGGGGCCTTTATGTTTACCTAACTGACATTTGCTGGTAATACCTGTCTGTCAACCTAAAGAATTAGACACTGAATAGATATCATAGTAGGAGTTCAAATGCAGTTGCCCATGTTTCATATTATTGTGTCATTTGTTCACATTTCCCTCAGTGATTGTTGAATAGAAATTATAACATCTATAACTAGTCCTTCCATGGAGCTGAAAGAATAGATACCAACCTAAAACACACTGAGTTACTATAAAAATCTTAGCCATGTATATCTGAGTTTTCACTTGTCACTGCTAGGTGCAATCTGAGAATAGGTCTTACCTGTATAGGAAGAGATTGTAAATATGTAGATGGGCACTAATGCCTGAATATGTAAAGAAGTCATGCTGTGCTAGATTATAGTCATAAATGTTTCTAGATGGAAATTAGATTTAGAAAATTTAGCAACCAATGCAAATAAGCATTTCAACAACTTATGGTCAGTTGTTTTTTGTTTTTTAATTAAGTCTGAAGAGAGTGCATACGAATGTAACACAGTAAATAGGTGCTGTCACCTTAAATTACCAGTCACCCCATGACAGAGTCAGTGGGAAGCGTGCTATAGACCTTTACACCACAAAATGAGTTCGCTTATCAGGCATGAAGTGAAATGTTTCTGTGTCTCACAGGAATGTCTGATATACGCTTTAACTCCACCTGTAGGACTCTTCACTGCGTTTTAAAGATAGTATCTCATGTAACTGAAACCATTTCCAACCCAACCACTATCACTCTTAGAATGGATTTTTTAGTTCACAAATCTTTCTGAAGATGGGTGATGAATAATTGGTTAGACATGGTTAGGCCTAGTGTTAAACCATCAATTGGAAAGTATGAAAGGGTCTGAGATTTCACCCTGAACTCTAATGAGATGAGTTAGCCTGTCACAATTTCATAGATATTGGCAGAAAGTTATGAGGCCTACAGGTCAGAGACAAAAGAATTTATTACTTACAGTAAAGCATCATCTGGAGTAACATTGCAGTTTTGTTCCCTGAGCCCCAGTTCCCACAGGTCGACATGATGAGAGCCAGGTAATGCCTGCACATGTGGTGAGGGTATATTCCAGAAGCAGAACCCTGAGATTAGTAGATTTTTTTTCTTTTAAAGAAGCTTTTAGCAAACCTGCCCATACTCTGTCCTGGAGAAAACATTATCTTTACTAACCTGTTCAAAGTTAGGTTATCCACAAGACCATCCTCACTTCAGACATCTGATATGAGTCTGGACATCACCAAGACCACCTTCAGTTTTGGTAATTCACTGTACGAGTTCACAGAACCCGCTCAAAGCTATTACTCTCGAGGTTATGGTTTATTACAATGAATATGGTTTGTCCTCTCCCAGTGAAGTTATGGACAGAGCTGTTTCCCCAGAAACTCTGTATGACATTATGGACAGAGGGCTGCCAAAACAGGAGGGCACACCAAGCTTTGGTATCCAGAGTTTTTATTGGGGCTTTGTTACTTAAGCATAATTGACTGCACACATGGAACGTCTTTGTTTCCAGCCCCTCCAGAGGGCAAGTTTATACTCTGTGACCCAGTGTTCCTGTCCCAAATCACATCTGGTGTGGCCAGCTCCCACCAAAATTCCTATTGCTAGACTAGCTAGTGTGACCAGAGGATTCCAGACATACAAAAACACTTCTATCAAGCATGATATTCCAAGAGTTTAGAGACTACCCTGCAGAAGCCAAGGGCAAAATTAAATTTAGGCAAGCTTAAATTCCTTACTACATACCCGAGAAAGTAAGAAAATCTCAGCTGGGTGGGGAGGAAGTTATCTTTATCTCCATCTCTCCAGGGCTTTCTGCTTCTACAGGTATTTCTGACAAACTAGTCCTGGAGCAAAATAGCTGTTAATGCCTAGATATGTAGATTCATATAGAATAGTCTGCCAGCAACTAGGTAGGTATTGCTTTGCATTTGATAAAACTTATCTTTTCAGATTCTCATTCCCCAATTCCTCAACCTTCAGGTCAACTAGAACCCTTCTTTCACGGTTACACTCATTAGATCTGCAGAAAGTGGTCAACCTACTTCTTTAACATCTATGGTTGGTAATAGAAAAAGTCTTTCCACATTGGGAGGGCTTCTTACATTCCATAAACATAGACATATAGCTTGAGCAATCTTTGGGAAGTTTTCAATGGGAAGAGAAATCACAGATTACCTCGAGGTCATAGCAGTAGGTCTCTTCATTAGATGGCATTATCAAAATTTGTTTCTGCCTAAAAAAATGTCATTCCTCAATGGATATAGAATTAACAAAAACTACCCGTGATTTGGAATTTAAGGAGCTAATTTCATGTGTTTCTGAAAATGCTATCCCATTTTTTGATAGTGACAGCCTCCCTTCTGCCCCCATCATCCCCAGGAGAGGTACTCCTCTTTGCCTTTGAACACCACCACCTGTCAACCACTACCCCCTATTCCTATTAATACACTTACATTTTAAGCAATGACTTTTGTTCCACAAAATTAACTTTCCCTTAAGTACTCCCACTGATCTAAAAGGAAAAATCATCTGATGCTCCTTTCTGTGTATTTGGCTCAAGCAAGAATTCCTTTCCTTGATATCCCATAGTAAAGGTTGGAATATTTAAAAATATTTTTCTAAATGCTATGGCAGCTTTTCCAAACTATTTGCTCTAAAGCATGACTCGCTTAAAAAAAGAATTTCACTGTCAAATACATTTGGAAAGTGCTGTAAACAGTATTTTCCTCTAGTGAAATTCAAAATACACATTATGCATAAAAGGCTATAACAAAATCCTGCAGCAAAATCTAGACAGGAGAATAACAATAGGTAAATAAATACAGAGTACAGCATGCAAATAACATGTTTCCTTATAAGATACGGTTTGCCCCCTATAGCATCAGATTTGTTTCAAGGTCTGCCTTTCATGGGAAAATGCTCTATCATAGCCTCAGTGCCCAAGAGCAAGAGCATTGTCTGAACTAGTTGACTCCTTAAGAGCTCATAGAAAGAGGTTATTTCCCTTCCTGCTTACCTAATACTTTCCCTCTAAGTTCTTGTTCTTCTTAATAGATTCTGGTATGACTGGGGCTGTTAGGGAAGAGTAAGAGTAAGTCCATCCTCAGGCTGTGGCTTTGCTCTCTGAATCCACCAGGATGCCAAATTCAGTGTAACATAATGCCTCTAAAATTCTTACATAAAATGCAGTAACTAGAGCAGGGATGATGTGGCAGAGACATTAGTGATTTCATTTTTTTTTTTTAGCTATAGCTTCTTTATAACTCAGCAATAAGGGGATTTTTCTGCCCAGAATAATGGCTGGATCAATTGTTTCTTTTCTAGATATTCTTTAGTATTCTAATGTTATGTGTATAAAATAACTAATGTGGAAGCAAGATAATTTAGTGGAAAATAATTTCAATTCCTTATTTTCTACAAAATGTGTTGTATAGTTTTGGTTGAAAAGTGAATGACTTTAAAATATGTATATATAGGGCTTCCCTGGTAGCGCAGTGGTTGAGAGTCCGCCTGCCGATGCAGGGGACACGGGTTCGTGCCCCGGTCCGGGAAGATCCCACATGCCGCGGAGCGGCTGGGCCCGTGAGCCATGGCCGCTGAGCCTGCGTGTCTGGAGCCTGTGCTCTGCAGTGGGAGAGGCCACAACAGTGAGAGGCCCACGTACCGCAAAAAAAAAAAAAAAAAAAATTGTATATATATATATATTTCCTATAAAAGATTTTTTTTTAGTGAAAACAATACTTTTCAATATTTTGTTCTTTCTTTGAAAGCCTGGTATCCCCCAACTACAAAAATCATCCATTTGAGGAAATTGAAATTCCTGAGAAGACTTAGATGGTGTATTTGTAAATATACCATGTTATGTCAACTTATAGTCATTCTTGTTCAGGTTTACCTTATTTTTTTATTCATTTTTTTAAGCTAATTTTTACTCTTTATTGGCTGGAGCACATTGGATTTAATTTTCAAAGTCTCTCTAAAGCCTAATTTATAACCCAGTGTTTCATTTATATATATTGCCTACTTAAGGCTGTTAAAATTTAATTGAGCATGAGTTTTAATGGATTTTCAGGAAGAATTATTAAAACATTAGATCTACATTTCATACTTGAAAGGTAGAAAGATAAAACTTATATTTGTAGATAAATTCATATAAGTTTTAGAAAAATTAATTTTATGGTATTTAAGGCTTATTGGGGTGACATTTTGTCTATTCCTATTGTTAAGCAATGCCAATAGAGGTCTACAATGTGATATCATTTTATCAGCAAAAGATGCAGGACAATTGTTTATTTTATAAAGTTTATTTAATTGTTTTATCTTGAAGGTGTTCCTATTAGGAATGTTTAATTTTATATTTTAGAATAAAATGCTTATTTCTTCACAATTTGTATCCAGGAAAATAGCACTGTTATTTGCCATTGCCAAAGAAAAAGGTGTTGCGTGAACATGTACATACCTCTTTACTTTCATTTTTATATTTACGTTTTGTTTTTGGTCTCATAGTCTAATTTCTTCTACCTGAACTGTCTTCTAGACTAACCAAACTCAAACACATATCGTTCAGGAAAAATAGGAAAAAATGAAAATATACTTGGTGTCTTATACTTTCAAAAAACTTTAGAACTTAGAATTCTGGATTAGAGAAAGCATTCAGAAAATAAGGACGTTCCAAGGGAAATATTCCAGCTCTTCTCTAAGATACACCTCTGCTACACATTGTCAGATATACTTTCACTGATCTTAATTTAGAGAATGATTTCAAATTAAAGATGACTTGCTAGACGTTAGACAATTTGGTTCTAAATTTTATGTGGCTTTACAAATTGACTTTAATTCAGAGGAAAATGATTTATGAAAGGTCCACTCTATGCCGTTTGATTTATAGCAGTGGTAAAATATGCCTTACTGATATGCTATTAGACAGCTATGTTTGTTAAGTTGTTCTTTGTTAAATATATCTTCAAATAAATACAGTAAGGCCATTTCCTAGAAAACTCATAATTTATATTTTAGCTAAAATTGAGTTCAAATGAACTAAAGAATGAGGCTCAAGTTGGCATATAGTGTACATTCCCACATCTCTGGAAACAGGGAAAAGACAAGGGCAATCACTGTAGGGTGCAATTTGCATTACCGGCTAGAAAGCATCTCATAATGGTCATAAAGAGAACTTTTAAGAAGGCTGAGTCTGCATCTCTCATGGGACAAACCCTGCACGTGACTCTCATGCAGCTAAAGAAAAAGTAAGGTGGGTTGTACTATTAGCAGTCACACACTCCACTCCTGAGCTCAGGCTCAGCAGTCTACCCCAATCAACACTTCACAATGTCCCTTACCAGTGCACCACTCCATCTTCAGCCCCAAAGTTAACCTTTCAGTTCCTACCTGTCTGTCACAGGTGAGCCTATAAGACATAGTGCAGACATATAACTTTCCCACCTAGTACAAACGCACAGGGGTGTTATTTTCACTAACAATTTCAAAGGACAGAAAGAAAGGGGAGCTTGGCACCTGCTAGGAGGCCCTGGGACTGATGATTCTGGGAGTGGCTAACAAACAGGAA
>NW_006775603.1:1570255-1598450 GCF_000442215.2 Lipotes vexillifer
GCCAAACATTGTAAAGGGATTCCAGAAGTTCTGAGATTTTAGGTCCTTGGATTTTAGGGTAACAACCTAATGAGACTTATCCTCTAATGAATAACGGGAACTGGGAAACTCCCATTATTTGTGTCATGATAAACTGAATAGATAAAAAGGTATGGTTGTAGTAACATTTTGTAAACCATTTTAACATGATTTAAAGGTAAGTATTGTTATTGTCTTCCTCAATAAGTGCTCACCCTGCAGTGTTTTCAAACTTCAGTATGCAAAAGAATCATTGGGAGAGTAGGGTGCTCAAGAATCTTCAATATGCAGATTCCCGAGCCTTGTTCAATTGAATTGGTCTGATCTATGAACCAAGAATTTGTTTGCCAAATAAAGAGCAACTCTGGATCCAATTCCAGCAGCCTTTGTAGCACACTTTATGAAGCATGACCCCCATCAACATCTGTTGTATATATAGGCATTGCACACCCATAAAGTGTGGGCATTGTTTACAGATCACACACTGGTGTTGTCTTCACTGCATTCTTTTCTGTAATGCTTCATTCAGTAAATATTAGCTGGTCAGTTACTTAGCAAGACATGGTGTCTACCCACCAATTACCTGTAACTTAATATACTATTTCATTCTTTAAATGTTTACTAGATGTCTATACTACAGAAAAGCATACAGTGCAACTTCTCATCTCACAAACTTTGTCAATAAGGAGAATTGTCACATAAAGAAATGATCATAATAAAACATAGAAATAAGTGCCATAAAAGAAGTCAGGAGGGCTTCCCTGGTGGCGCAGTGGTTGAGAGTCCGCCTACCGCTGCAGGGGACACGGGTTCGTGCCCCAGTCCAGGAAGATCCCACATGCCGTGGAGCGGCTGGGCCCGTGAGCCATGGCCCCTGAGACTGCGGGTCCGGAGCCTGTGCTCCGCAACGGGAGAGGCCACAACAGTGAGAGGCCTGCGTACTGCAAAAAAAAAAAAAAAGAAGTCAAGAAACAAGGTTTTTTTCCAGAAGGAGACTGCTTTCAGCTCAGGGTAGATGTGACAGTGGGGTATTTCAGGAAATAATTTGTGGTACTGTTGAAACTTGAGTTAGGCCATGAAGCGCAGTTAGAATTTGATCCACCTGGGCTAGGAGAGAAAGCACTGGCAGATGATGGGGAGGCTTAAGGTGTGCACGGAGAACCCTGTATTGGATATGTATATACAACAACTTTGGATACTGCATAGGACAACTACATAGCAATATGACTGAAAAGATAAGTAAGAGATCAGGTAAGAGACTCTAGCTAAAAGACCCCTTTGAATTCTAAATGGAGAGTATAATCCTTGTATAGTTAAGAAAATGCCACTAAGGTTTAGGGGTGGGAGAAATATTTCAGGGTGATGTTCCAGGTAAGTGTATAATGGATTGAAAAGGAAGTTATTGGTGTTTAGGAGACCATTGAGACTAGGTGAGAGGTAAAAGTCCCTGAGTTTAAATAAAGATAAAAGGAAAAATAATGTGAGGAAGATTTATGCAGGTAGGTAGGTTCAGTAAGTCTTGGTAACTTCTGTACATGGGGGAAAGGGAGGATTAAAAGCCATTCCCAGAATTTCAAAGCTAAGTGACTAAGAGTAATGATGACACTAACAAAAATAAAAATGACTGCATCATTGTTACCAGACTGAACTTGGGTCCGCTTGCCTGCACACAGTAAAGCCAGTCTACTGACAATCAGTTGTAGTGAAGGAAAGTACAGCACTTATTGCAGGCACCAAGCAAGGAGTCCAGGCAATGAATGCTCAAAAGACCCAAATTCCACGATGGGTTTCAGGAAAGGGGTTTTAAAGGCAAGGTGAGGGAGAGAGTGGCAGTTGCATGATCAATTCGTGCACAATTCTCTGATTGGTTGATCATGAGGAGACAGGGGTTAGCATCATCAATCCTCAGGGTTCAGCTAGTCTGGGTGCTACATGCTCGTGGTCATCATTCACTTAACTTCTTCCATCTGGTGGGGATTTTAGTATCTGCAAAACAATTCAGGAATGTGCATTAGACAGTGTTATCTGTGTCCTTCAGGGAGGAACTAAGGATTCATAGTGATTATTAACATCTTTCTGGTTGCAAGTGGTATCCACATATTGTTATATAAAACACATATGACAAGCTAGGTTGTCAGTAGATTTTAAAAATATTCCTTATATTTTGTGCCTTTGGGAAAAGATTAGTTAAGTATGAGACTATAAGCATTCATGGAGTATATTTTCCCTTGAAAATTTAGAAAAAGGCAACGAAGAGTAAGCTGACATTTTAGTATTGCAGAGGTTGTCTTTTTTTTTTCTTTCCTCCTTTTCTTTTTCTTTCTTTCTTATTTTATTTTATTTTTTTAAGACAGTTGGGGATTCCTCAGCATATTAGTTTCCTAGAGCTGCTGCACCAAAGTACTACAAAGTGAATGACTTGAAACAACAGAAATGTATTCTTACACAGTTCTGGAGACTGGAAGTCCAGAAGCAAGATGGCAGCAGAGTTGGTTTCTTCTGAAGGCTCTGCAGAGGAATCTACTTCATGCCTCTCTTAGCTTCTGATGATGGCTAGCAGTCCTTGGCATTCCTTGACTTTTAGATATATCACTCCAGTCTCAGCCACTGTCTTCACATGTCATTTTCCTTGTGTCCTTGTGCCTTCACCTGCCCATCTTCTTATAAGGACACCAGTCATATTGGGTTAGGGGCCCATTCTTCTCCAATATGACCTTATCTTGACTAAGTATTTTTGCAATGACTTTTATTTCTCACTAAGGTCATATTCTGGGATTCTAGGGGTTAGGACATCAACAAATCTCTTGGGGGAAATTCAAATCAACCTATAACAGTAGTATCTGTATTAGTCAGGGTTATCAAGAGAAAGAGAACCAATAGGAAATACAGATAGTAGATAGATTTTAAGGATTTGGCTCACACAGTATTCGGGGCTGCAAATCCAAAATCCATAGTATAGGCTGGCAGGCTGAAAACTCAAGCAGGATTTCTCTCATAATCTTGAGGCGGAATTCCTTCTTCACTGGCAAACCTCAATTTTTACTCCTTAGGATGAGACCCACTCCAATTATCAAGAGTAATTTCCTTTAGTTAAAGTCAACTGATTGTAAATATTAATCACATCTACAAAATACCTTCACAGTAACATCTAGACTCCTATTTGACCAAACAACTGGGCACCAGTTGACACTTAGCCCAGCCAAGTTGATACATAAAATGAACCATCACACTCCGCCAAAAGGAGATAATGAAAATAATGGAATAAAAAGAAGGGAGAATATGTGTAGTTAAAAATCTCTTTGGGCAGAAGGATTTGCTGGTTTTACATTTGGATATTTTAATAATGCCCTTCAAATTATTGCCTAATATTTAGGTGAGCTTCTCTAAATATGAAATATATGATATTATCATCACTCTGGATATTTTTACTCTTGAGTCTATTTTATCAACACATATAATATTATTTTCCTGATCATCATCATAAGTCAAACCATCTCTCTTTCCTATATTTTACCTAGAATTATACTTCTAAGAAGTGTATGTGGTGTTTCAATATACTTTACATTATTTTAATTACTAATTAAGTAATATTTTATAATTAGAATATAATATATAATAGGTATGTAATATATAAATATATGTTTGATAAATATATGTAAACATATACTATTTAATAGCCCAGGATTTTAAGCACCTGCTGTATTTTTTAATTCCAGAAATGAAGTTTTTGATAAAAACATGTGATGATAGAATGCATATTTATCTCCCCATTGCTCTTAGAGCAAAGTCCAAATCTCTTAACATGTCTTTTAAGAGCCAGGAAGATCTGGTTTCTGCTTTCTATTCAAGCATTGTTTTTTTGTTTTTTTGTTTTGTGGTACGCGGGCCTCTCACTGCTGTGGCTTCTCCCATTGTGGAGCACAGGCTCTGGACGTGCAGGCCCAGCAGCCATGGCTCACGGGCCCAGCCGCTCTGCGGCATGTGGGATCTTCCCAGACCGGGGCACGAACCCGTGTCCCCTGCATCGGCAGGCGGACTCTCAACCACTGCGCCACCAGGGAAGCCCCAATATAGTCTTTTGAAACATTTTTATATCTAGAATTTCAGATATTTGATTGTACCATTTTCTTCCAAATTATTATTTGTCTCCTGCCTTTAACTTTTTCTCTATCCACTGCTCTTACGGTTCATCAATTTCTTCTTATTCCTTTCACTTCTGACCTGCTCCCTTACTAAATTCCATCTGAAATTCAATTTAGCCACCATTTGTCAGTGATTTCCCAGCCATTCTATTAACATGTAGAATTACATCTTTGTTATAAATCCTGATCTGAACTTCAAATGTACTCTCAGTGCTACACAAGACTTTTTTTATCTAACCATTTTCCTCTCTTTTCCATTAAAGAATAATATGAATATTCTCTCTCCTCAAATTCTGTACTTGCCATTTCCCTTCTCTTTCTTAATCCTTGTGTGTTTAGAAATTTTTTTTGGTTCTAGTTTCTCATTTAATGAATAGTTTAGCAGGATACGTAATTATTATGTTTCTGGAGAGAAGATGAATTGTCCAGTCTCCTGTCTGAAAGTGGGCAGGATGATTTGGCTGTCTTGCTTGGGGTAACCCTTTCCTGCAGGACTTTAGGTTTAAAACTTCCTCCACTGTGCTGTCAGTTCCCATTCCTGTTTTTGCTTTTCATTTTCCATTCTTCATCTTCTATTGTTTCCTCTCTTTCTTTTTATCCTTGTAGACTAACACCTTTTTGATTACTCTATACAATTGTTTTAGTGAGGTTTTAAGGGAGAGACAAGTGATAAATGCATTTAGTCAACCATGTTTAATAGAAAGGGCCTAGTTTTAAAAATTATACTCTATCATAATGTCGCCCAAATATTATAGGATGGATTTGAATAAGTTATTGAGAAAATGATAATACCCTATATTGACACCCTCATCTATGTCTTTTACTTTGATAGAACTCTTTTTTTTTTCCGGCTGCATTGGGTCTTCGTTGCTGCATGTGGGCTTTCTCTAGATGCGGCAAGCGGGGGCTGCTCTTCATTGTGGTGCGCGGCCTTCTCATTGTGGTGGCTTCTTGTTGCGGAGCATGGGCTCTAGGCTCCTGGGCTTCAGTAGTTGTGGAGTGTGGGCTCAGTAGTTGTGGCTCGCGGGCTCTGCAGCGCAGGCTCAGTAGTTGTGGTGCACGGGCTTAGTTGCTCCGCAGCATATGGGATCTTCCCAGATCAGAGACCCAGCCCATGGCCCCTGCATTGGCCAGGTGTATTCTTAACCACTCTGCCACCAGGGAAGTCCCTATAGAACTCTTTATACATCATTTCATCTAACTTTCGCAATGAAACCTGAAGTGACATTAATTTCATTTAGAAGATATGAGTTAGACTTGTTACTTTTTACAAATAGCATAATTTGAAACTAAATACTGTCTTACAGCTTGTGAATAAAAGAAAAAAATTACTTTGAAGACTTATAAGAATGAAGAGTTAATATATGTAGATTATAGTGTTAGTTTTCTATTGCTTTCATAATAAATTACCACAAACTTAGTGTTTAAAACAATACAAATTTATTATAGGTCAGAATTCCAACATGGGTCTCATTTAGCTAAAATCAAGTTGTCAGCAAGGCTGCTTTCTTTTCCAGGGGCTCTGGGGAAAAATCCATTCCTTGCCTATTCCCGTATCTAGAGACTACCGACTTTTTTTGACTCATGATGTCCCGACCTCCATCTTCAAAGCCAGAAAAGGCAGGTTGAGTCTTTGCCATGTCATGTCAGACTGGCCCTATCTTTTGCCTCATCTCCCATATTTAAGAACTCATGTGATTATATTGGATCTACTTGGGTAATTTAGCATAATGTCCCATCTCAAGGTCAGTTGATTACGAACTTCAACCGCATCTGCAACTTTAATTCCCTTTTGCCAGGTAACATATTTGCAAGTTCCAGGTATTAGGGTATGAGCATCTTTAGGAGGTCATTGTTCTTCCTAACACAAGTAACTAAGGAAATTCCTGACATAGACTATTAATAAATGGACTCTATTACTATTTATTCAACAAAATATTTATTAAATTCTAATCCCACATGGATTATTTATATTTCCATTAATTATCTAATTCATAGGAACCCTGGGGGTTGGTGAGGCAGGTATTACTCAAGCTTTCAAATATTTCTTCTGGTTTAAAATATCGGTACTAGTGATATGGCAATGGAAACCATAATCCTATCTTTATACTTTGAGTGCTTATAAAAGTTATAAATATTGTGTTATCTATGACTGTTCACTTGCTAAATGGAAAGCTAATTGTCTAAAGTTTTTTTTTTTAATCAAGAAAATAAATAACATCTTTACTACTTAAAATGGTTTATAGTTTTAAAATATAAAACTAAAGAAAAAATGCTAATACTTATTTTCAATGTTAGGTCACAGAGAAGACTAAATTTTATACATGCAGAACTACAAGTTTACTGTTGTTAAAATTATCTTGTTTTAATAATAAAACTGAGATATGCAAATAATATTTTCAAGGGCTTTGCTTGTGTTTAATGCAGGCCTAGCAGGTCTGATAATATTTTTGCAATGAACATGGTCATTTAGAGCAATTTGGAGGAAACAACTCTACTAAGTGTTTTCTGATCTAACATTTTTTTTTTTTTCCTTTGGGAGCAATTATTCTACAAAATGACAAAGTGACAAGGGCAAAAACCTAGCTACCAACAGCATAAAATTACTTCTTTATTTCAGAGTTTAAATTCTTCATCTAATTAATAGCCTGAAATTGCATGACAAGCTTTTCCATTTAGACAATTAACATATTAATCTATTTCATGTGGTATCCATCTGCTCATATATAATTTTTCAGAAAGGCTATCCATACCTCCTTGCACTCCTGTCCCATAGCTGTTTTCAAAAGCAATATATAATTACTAGATGATATAAAATACTAATATACATAACCTGGGGGCAGTTATTGGCTTTCAGAAAAGAAAAATTACAGGCAAATCTTTTTGCAAATCTCTAAAACTCAGATATTGAGGGATAATATTAGAGTAATTCATTTTCCAATTCAGGTCATCCCATAATTGAACTTTTTGTGTAATATAGCAAATCGAGCCTTTTGTGGGGAAGGGAGGGTAATTTCATTCATAGAGAAGGAGGAGTTTCAGAAAAAGATGAGTAAAGTCCTACATAGTTCTATAAATTGAATTATCACACAGGTCTTCTCTCTTCTTCCCTTTGTCAGTCTACAGCAAAAATGCATACTTACTAGTAAGGGAAAATAAAAGTGAAGAAAAACGTCACCGCAGTTTTAAAAAAAATAATCATTTTTATATAGCAAATAAAATCAGATTTGTTTGTGCCTCAGTTAGAGTTCCCATTTATTGGAATGCAGGGGAGCCTGTTAAAGTATTTTTCAAAATATATAAAATATTAAAAAATAAAATTATACACACACAATTTTGCCACTGAATATTGTAAATAATGTCACCTGTGTAGTTAATGGATTATTTTTGAAGCTGGTTCTCCTGCTTACTATATGACCTCAGGAAAAGAATTTACTCGTTCTGTACCTTGGTTTCCTCATGTGTAAAATGTGAAGTGTTGTCAACCAGAGAAACTCACCTAAGCCTTGGTGTGCAGAGTTGTTATTGCAGATAAAACGTATACTTAAGTATGCAGCACCTGTGTGACTGACCTCAGCTATTCAGATTCCAGCACCCCGCCCCCCAGCAAAAACAAAAATTCACTGTAAATTACATCATTAGTTTAAATATCTGATCAGACAGGCACTGCAGCCCAAGGCCTCTGGCATATAAAACACTCTTATCAGGCAGAATATTATAAGGACTCAGAACTCATTTCCCAGGAGCTGGCCAAGAGCCAGTCCTGAATATATGCCTTTTTTGGGGAATGTACAAGGTTTGAACAACGCAGACCTGCTGAGTTAGCACTTGACCTCACAAGGCCCCTGAATAAACACTCTCAACTCTTTATATTGCAGATCATATCAAAAACAGTCAACAGCAAAGGCACAGATATTTGCTACAAACTATTTAAATTTCTGTTGCTACATATAACATATTTTAGCCTCTATTAGTAAAAACTGTCCAATTGTATTTATTTTGCTTGAAAATGCATTTGCTTTTTAAAAAGAAATTAAGATTTAAGACAAAATATCTTGCTGAGCAGAATCCTTGCGGGAAAGTGAATTCTGATTAATTATGTACTTTATTTTACAAAGAATTAACCAGAAAGACCTTTTCATTTATACTCCTTCACTAGAAATAATTCTCAAATATTTTAGAATTATTTTATAACCTGTGGAAAGCTGCTTTAATATCTTATAAAATAAATTGCATAATATTTTCATCTAAAAACATTAATTCAAACAGCTACAAAATATGAAACAAAAGTGGGTTAATAAATATATAGTAGCATTAATAATTTAATCTGTAATGCTATATTACATATTTATAGCACCTCAAATTACTCCCATCAGCTATCATTAGAATATATGGATGAATCAGCATCAATCTACAAAGAAGGTGGTTAAAGAAAAAATTTAAACACTTTAGTTATTAGCACATGTAAAAGATAAGTTGAACTATAAGATACTAATGAAAGAAATCAAAGACGACACAAACAGATAGAGAGATATACCATGTTCTTGGATTGGAAAAATCAACGTTGTGAAAATAACTATACTACCCAAAGCAATCTACAGATTCAGTGCAATCCCTATCAAATCACCAATGGCATTTTTCAGAAAATTAGAACACAAAAATTTTACAATTTGTATGGAAACACAAAACACCCTGAATATTCAAAGCAATCTTAAGAAAGAAAAATGGAGCTGGAGAAAACAGGCTCCCTGACTTCAGACTATGCTACAAAGCTACAATAATCAAGACAGTATGGCACTGGAACAAAAACAGAAATATAGATCAATGGAACAGGATAGAAAACCCAGAGATCAACCCATGCACCTATGGTCAACTAATCTATGTTAAACGAGGCAAGGATATACAATGGAGAAAAGACAGCCTCTTCAATAAGTGATGCTGGGAAAACTGGACATGTAAAAGAAAGAAATTAGAACACTTCCTAACACCATACACAAAAATAAACTCAAAATGGATTAGAGACCTAAATGTAAGACCAGACACTATAAAACTCTTAGAGGAAAACACAGGAAGAACACTCTTTGACATAAATCACAGCAAGATCTTTCTTGACCCACCTCCTAGAGTAATGAAAAGAAAAACAAAAATAAACAAATGGGACCTAATTAAATTTAAAAGCTTTTGCACAGCAAAAAAAACCATAAACGAGATGAAAAGACAACCCTCAGAATGGGAGAAAATATTTGCAAATGAAGCAACTGACAAGGGATTAATCTCCAAAATATACAAACATCTCATGCAGCTTAATATCAAAAAAGCAAACAACCCAGTCAAAAAATGGGCAGAAGGGCTTCCCTGGTGGCGCAGTGGTTGAGAATCTGCCAGCTAATGCAGGGGACATGGGTTTGAGCCCTAGTCTGGGAGGATCCCACATGCCACGGAGCAACTAGGCCCGTGAGCCACAACTACTGAGCCTGCGCGTCTGGAGCCTGTGCTCCGCAGCAAGAGAGGCCGCGATAGAGGCCTGCACACCGTGATGAAGAGTGGCCCCCACTTGCCACAACTAGAGAAAGCCCTCGCACAGAAACGAAGACCCAACACAGCAAAAATAAATTAATTAATTAATAAAACTCCTACCCCCAACATCTAAAAAAACAAAAATGGGCAGAAGACCTAAATAGACATTTCTCCAGAGAAGATCTGCACTTGGTCAAGAGGCATATGAGAAGATGCTCAACATCACTAATCATTAGAGAAATGCAAATCAAAACTACAATGAGGTATCACCTCACACCAGTCAGAATGGCCATCATCAAAAGATCTACAAACAATAAATGCTGGAGAGGGTGTGGAGAAAAGGGAACCTTCTTGCATTGTTGGTGGGAATGTAAATTGGTACAGCCCCTATGGAGAACAGTATGGAGGTTCCTTTAAAAAGAACTACCATATGACCCAGCAATCCCACTACTGGGCATATACCATGAGAAAACCATAATCCAGAAAGACACATGCACCCCAATGTTCATTGCAGCACTATTTACAATAGCCAGGAGATGGAAGCAACCTAAATGTCCATCAACAGATGAATGGGTAAAGACGATGTGGTACATATATACAAGGGAATATTACTCAGCCATGAAAAGGAATGAAATTGGGTCATTTGTAAGACGCGGATGGACCTAGAGGCTGTCATACAGAGTGAAGTAACTCAGAAAGGGAAAAACAAATACCGTATATTACGGAATCTAGAAAAATGGAATCTAGAAAAATGGTACAGATGAACCTATTTGCCAAGCAGAAATACAGACACAGATGTAAAGAACAAACGTATAGACACCAAGGGGAGAATAGGGGGTGGGTGAATTGGGAAATTGGGATTGACATATATAACTACTGTGCATAAAATAGATAACTAATGAGAACCTGCTGTATAGCACAGGGAGCTCTACTCAGTGCTCTGTGGTGACCTAAATGGGAAGGAAATCCAAAAAAGAGGGGATATATGTATATAGATAACTGAGTCACTTTGCTGTACAGCAGAAGCTGACACAACATTGTAAAGGCACTATACCCCAATTTTTAAAAAATTGTAATCTTTTATTCAAGGAAAAAATAACTTTTTAGAAGGCCAATTCAACTGTTCATTTTTGTTAAGAGCATTCAATAGAAAAATAGAATGATGAGGTAATCACTGTGAGACAGTAAGGAAAGAAGACCTGGTCCAGATCTGTTTGGTTAGGTTCTACTTGATGCAAGTTTCATACCTTGTTAAGAAGGAAAAATATATTGTGTGTGCATGTGTATGAGAGAGAGGGAGATACATATGTTGTGTGGTTATATATAATTAGTAACTAACGTTTTGTCAAGAATTATTTTGGGAGAAATTCCTTTCGTGGAAATAACTTAGGTTGTGATAACAGAAAATAGGGGTCCCAAGTTAACCCCCTGCTCTCTGTGTGACCTTGTTCAAAATATTTACCTCCTTTTTCACCAAAGTATTTTACGCCTCACTTTCTTCATCTGTAATTTGAGTTGAGTTTAGGTAAGGCAGTTCAGTTTAGGTAGAGGAAGGTATGCCCTGGCATGGATCTAAACTGTGTTCAATACCGGAATTTTGAAATGCCTTGACATGTCGGCCTTGCCTGACGTATGAGCAGCATGGGCTTGCCAAAAGTACATTTGCATGGGAACTAATTGATCCTCTGCAAGGGAACTCCTTGCATATCTAGACAGAGTTAGGCAAAAAAAAAGCTTCCTATTACTGCAGAGTCTTGGTGTCTGGGAGGAAATTAGTGATCCTTTGTGAAGTTTTGGTAGAAGTAGCAGGGATTCATGTGTGTTGTAGTACTTTGGCAGTATCTGACAGCACGGGTATTACCAAATGGGGAATGGTTGATCAATTTCATGAGCCGAGTAGTTTTCTTTTTTCCTTCATATATAGGAATCCCAGAGATTCCCTTAAAACATTCCCTTAAAGCACAAGGGTGTGTAAAATATGTTTCATGGGAATAAAACTACTACTCCACAAGATTAATATATCTGACCTATTTATATATTTATATACATCCCAATAGCATATTAATTCCAACTGAACTTCTGATTATTAGTATTAATGATAAAAAACTGTCATGTATTTAGGGTCTGCTATATGTCAGACACTATGCTAAATACTTTATCTCATTTAACTTTCACAAAAACAGGATGAGATTTATTTTCTCTTACTATCCCATTAAAAAAAAAAAAATCCGCATTGAGTGATGTCTATTTAGATGTTCCAATACATCTTAAATTTACCCAGAAGATGTGTTGGCAAAGAATAGTTTTTAACACAGTTCTACTCCATTTGCTAATTTTCAAAAAAATTGAAAAACTTGACCCTCATATAAATACAAATGAACAAAATCAGTGGTTTTATTCAGCTAATTAATAAATGAGATAATTACAAGATGCTAACACTGGTTTAAAGGAGAATTTGCAAAACTGAGGTTTATATAGTAAATCAATCACAGAATACTGAAATAAATTTCCTAATAGATGCAAAATAATATCCTACAGGGCAATAATGTATAACATTTGAGGTTTTTTTTTTCTCTCAGAAAATAATCGCTTCTGTAAAGGACAATATTCATTTAGATTATTATGGACAGGAATGATTTACATTGTTTTTAGACAAGATCATTTTACACCGCTAACAGTTTTGCACAAATTAACTTCACAATTTTTTTTATGTGTAAATTTCATGGAACAAGGAACCATTCCTGAAACCTTTTCAGGAACTTTATTGACATTGCTAGTACAATGCTGTGGTAGGCAGAATGATGGCCCCTCCAGAAATATCTACACTGTAATTCCCATAACTATGTAACTATGTTACCATACGTGGCAAGAGGGACTTTGCAGGTGTGGTTAAGTTAAGGATCCTGAGATGGGAAGATTATCCCCAATCACCTCGTTTGGTTCAGTGCAATCACAAGCGTTCTCAAAAATGAAATTGAGAGGCAAAAGAAGAATCAGTGTCAGAATGCAGTAACGTGAGGAGAACTCAACACTCCATTTCTGGCTTTGAAAAAAGAAAGGAGGCCATGAGCCAAGGAATGCAGGCAGCTTCCAGAAGCTGGAAAAGGCAAGGAGGGGGATTCTCTCTTGTAACCACAAGATAGGAACGCAGCCTTGCCAACATTTTGATTTTAGCCCAATGAGACCCATGTCAGACTTCTGATCTACTGTAAAATGATATGCTTACATAATTTTAAGCCACTAAGTTTGTGGTAATTTGTTAACAGTTAACCTAGGAAACTAGTACAAATACCTAACAAAGTACATACACAATAAGCATCTGTTGAATGGATAAATTATTTAATGGTTGAATAAATGTAACTTGTTCAAGACATGTAGTTAATATGGGGTGGGTCCTGGGTCAAGCCTGTCATGTCTGCCCCTACAACCCTTGCTCTTACCCACTAAGTTCCTCTTTTCTTATGCAGTCGCAATAGTATCCTTCAAATTATTTCCTGAGACTTTTTTTTCCTGGAGAATAGTCTATAAAAATATGTAGAAAACCATAGATTCTCAAGCATTCATTCTAATAAGCAAATGGCCTGTAGTCAATATTACTGTTTATTTTTTATAAATTTGTTTTAAATGGTTAATATTTGGAATTTTTGTATTTATAGGTTTTCTTTTTAGTATTGCAAAGGGAAACCTGATGATGCTGAAATTCACACTATTGCTATTATCACATTGCCTCTATTTCCTGTATTTCCATAAATATATTTAATACATATTTTTTGAAAAATATCTTTAGAGAAGACTCTAAAGCTGAGAACTTAAGTGCCTAGTTATTGAAGACCCATTCTTCTAATAATCTTCTACTTTAAAAAGAAATTTTTTTCAATTTGACATCCTTCAATGTGGGACAACATAGCAAAGATTTTAAGGAAGAATGTAAAACTATACATGTTTTCATTGTTGCCTTGCAATGAAACTGTGCTCTAAAATTTTACACCCAAATATAGTAGATGTTTTAAAATATCAAATTTTTAAATTAATGAGTAGTTAAAAAAATAAACTGTCTCTTCTTTTCACCACATAAGACTTAAGATTTAAATTGTTTTAGAGTGTATTTGTTAATACTCGAGTATTAACTAAATAGCAAATGACAACATAGTATGATTGGCAAAACATCATTAGAAATTTTTATAAAAAAGAAAAATTATAAATATTTGAATTTTCAAATTTATTACTGCTTAAGTCTGTGAACTCCAATTGTAGAAATCTCAAGGCAGGAAATCATGAAATTTACGGAAGGTCATGACTTTGCCAGATTGAACTGGATTGTTAAGAGCTAATTTATAGCACCACAATCACATTTATTTTTCTTTCTCTTCCCCTAAGATCTGAGTTCTTTAAAAGAAAGGTGTATACTTTATTCCTAGTTCTCTGGAAGATACATAGTACATATTAAATAAATATGTGTGATATGGATTATATAGTACATAAAAAGGGGACTCTAATTCTTTTGTTTGTAGTAATTTTTTTAGTAATCATTCTGAGTAAATTAAATCATTTGGATATTTAGACCCTCACTTTTGCATGTAGTCTACCTCATAAAAGATAAAGATCAAGAAAGGATAAGCATGTGTGATAACACTAACACAATTTATTCTTAATTATCCCATATAATTTCTCTATATTTTTATAGATATATGTTGATATAAAGAATATAATTATAAAGGATAAAATAATGCCTTTCTGATTTATACTGGTAGTCGAACTCAGAATGAGATGCTGGAGTCAGTTGAACACACTGTATGACTCTAAATAAATGAGAAATGACTGGTCTGCCTATAAGCAGTCTATGTCATGGTTTTGTAATACTGTGGAAATGGAATATAGTCCCTACCCGTGAAGTAGATTATAATCAGTAAGGATTGGTGCGATAAGGCAAATACACCAGTAACTAAAATACAAGGAAAGTGTGCTAAAGAACAGTGAACATACAGAGATAAGAGAGTCAAAGGAAAAAATTGTTAAGTTGGGTAGAATAGAAAAACATTTATTAAAATTAGAATGGGAGTCAGAGTGGAAGTTAAGCCTGAAGGATTTATCAAGTAAGGATGATGGGGTTAGGGAGAAAAATCCTAGTATAGTACTACACCTCCAGAAAAAGACTTAGTTTTCTGCTTTAATGTAAATTTCAAGGCCAGAAATTAGCTCAAATTTTTCTCCGCATCACTTCAAATATATTTCTCTCTATTTTGCATGCTTCTTTTCCACATTTTCTTTGCTTCTAACTCTAAAATAAACCATCTTTCCTACTGAGAATAACCTGTCCTATTCAGGGCTTATCTATTTCTACCTTCTCTATTATCTTTCTTCCCATTTACCTTCCTTATCATTTTCATCTTTAGTTTTTACTATTTTTTTTTTAATCTTTGATTTAGACTCAACACCCTGAAATCATTTTACCAGTTTTTCTCTAGTAACTGAATTTTTCCATTCCAAGTGATCTTGATTCACCTCTGACAGCGGCTTTCTAACCACTGCCTAATGTCAGGCTCTTTTTGGCTCTTATTTGGACTGGTACAATGGCCTCCTGGTATCCTTCCCTTAAATATCTATTCCCTTTTATGCATTCAGATTAGTCATCTTGGAATACATCTCCATTCATATTGCTACCGAAGCACTGAATTCAGATAGCTTCCAAAGAATTAATATTTCACTGTGCCATAATTTTTTATAATCGATTTTTCTCCAGGGATCAATAATCAGTCTTCAAGGTTTAGAATAAAATGTTCCTGTTCAATTCTTCTTCTCTAGCTACAGACAAAAACAAATGTGATTGCCCTCGCCTAAACTCCTGAAAGTAGCTGCCTTGAATCACTGTAATTCCTATTAGCCCAAACTTCCACTAGCATTTTAAACTTATCCTCTTATCTTGTAATATCTAAAGGGCAAAGATGACAAGATTTATATATATTCACACTACTAAAATAGCACTTTACACATTATAGGTACTCAATAAACATTAATTCAAGGGTTTAGTTTGTCTTAACTTTAAATGTCTTTGGGATTCCTACATTTGGTGAAGAGTTTCTTTACTATATTTTCTGTTAAATGTTGAAAACAAAAAGACAATGTATGTACTGCTGTCATCAAAAGTTGTAACTGTTTTTGTATTTTTTTCTTTTTTAATCTATAGGTTTATTAGGTTGAAAAAGAGTTGCACGTACCAAGGACATGTTAGTGATAGTAAGGTATTGTTTAAACTATAAGAAATATTTTATTTGAAAGACTTGGATTTTAGTAGTTTACAAAAATCTAAAGAAAAAAGGAGAACCAATATAGCAGAAACTGGACATTTTTTTTAATTCCAAAAATGTTCAAATGTATCACATTATGATGATTAAAGTATTGATCTCTTCTTACATTAATTAAAATATTGCTATTTCATGAGTTCATGATATAAAGCCCTGGCATGTTCCTCCCATTCATCAAATATCAAAGAATGACAAGCTGTACAGATATGTAATTACTCAACGTTCTTTATTTTTACAAAATGTTGGGTAGCCTATTTGAGAGCATTCTAAAAAATATTATCACACACTATTTAAAATAGAAAATTCCTGTCAAAATAAGTGAAGTATGGCTGACAGAGTAGATTTCTGCTATGTTTTAGATATGTTATTATTTTCCTTATTTTGAAATACCTCAGATTATTAGAATGGCCCCATTCTGAATTAGCCAGATTGCATTGTGTTACCTGTTGAAACTTCACTCTATGAAGAAAGCATTGAATTTGAACTCACATACTGTTTCCCCCTAATTGCAGGCTTGGAAGTTTGATTATATTATAGGCCTTAAAGGGGGTGTTAGACTTTGGGTCAGTAGTATCTATTCATTTTTTTTTGGTGTATTTCTATGTTCATTTAAAAGATGAAAAAAATGTTTATATTGATACAGAGAGAAATAGTTACAGGTACATATGTCTGTGTGTGTGGAGGCAGGGGTAGGTGCAAGAGTGTGTGAAATACCCCACAGAAATTATATTCAATTTTGTGACCTCACTTCTTTGTTATGAATGAAGTGTCTATTCTGAGGATATATAAACTTATTTGTTACTTTAACCTTAATATTTAGAGTCCTGGTAACAATAGGCTGTTCAGCTCTTATACAGAAAGCACTTCCTTCTTTGTAACTGCTAACTGATGATTAATTATCTAATGCCTATAGTTCCTATTACTTTGTATTTTTATTTAGGGTGCCATTTTCTTTTCATCTATTGAATTAAAGTATGAAAACTTAAAGCTCACAGATGATATTGTGTAATTCTTGTATCCTCTGAAATTCCTAAGAGAGCATTCTGCACATATGAGGCTGTACGGTACAGCTGACAAAGCATGCGGTTTCAAGTTCAGAAGGTTGGGCTCAAATTCTGGTTTTACATGTTAACTGAATGCATTTGGGAAAAATCTCACTCTTGTTGACTCCAGTTACCTCTTCTATAATATTAGGCTGTGGGGATAAGTTTTCTCGATATTAAGTGAGAACATTTGTACGAAACAGTTTTATAAATTATGCATAGTTTTAATGTATGTTGTAGAATTCTTTGTTAGATAAAATTTCCATATTAAATGAAGGATATAATTTAAAATATAGAGAGAGTTATTAATGATTGTAAAAAGCTGCTGTCTCAATAAAGCTTACTCTGGATTTATCATATCAGGACACAGGAAAACTAAATAGGTGACAACTCATTTAGTTGTTCCAACTTAAAAAACAAATAGAAAAACAAACAAAACCCTGTGATTCTAATGTCATCAGTTAAATAAATCATAGAGGCCCTTTTAATTCTATCAAAATCACTAACTCTTTTGTGCTTCATATACTATGGTGCTTTCTCCCTGGATGTTATATTAATATTACCTTTCTTCATTCCTGAACTCTGCTTAGATGCTTCTCCTCCGTGATTCCATAACAACATAGCTACTTCCTATCATAGTGTGTATTATATTCACATTGTTCTATACTTGACTGTTTAGTCCACATGACCAAAAGCTATGTGAGAGAAGGAATCATGTCTGTCTTGGTCACTAATGAATCCAAATGATTGTCTCAGTGTTTAGCACAGACTTAGTAAATATTTGTCGAATACGTGAATGCAGATTTATAGCCTAATTTAATACAAACAGGCTTATTTTTAAATGGCCGTATTTCAGAGGAATAAAAATCTTTACAATCCAAATTTAAATAGTCTTTTGAACTTATTCTTTGGAGACGTGTCTATTGACATTTACTAGACAAATTTGCTAAGAGTCCTCTTTCTGAAGGAAAGGGAAAAAAAAAGAACACCTCTTTTATTGACTTTTTAACTGATAAGAAAAGGGTCTACATGGCTTCAGTGATGTGATGATCATGTCTCTGAATCCCTCTGCTGGCTTTCGCTCCATGTGTTGGCTCAGGTTCTCAGGTAGACTCTCTTCACACAACTTTTCTTAGGACCAAACGTTACTTCTTTCCGCTCATAACTCTCATTGGAAGCTTGGCCCTCTCTCCCATGGTACGTATATAGATACGTATGGAAGGATTTAACTGCATGTTTGATTCTAGTGCCTATCCTTTGGCCAATTGCTACAACAAAGGTATGGCTAGGGTAATGTTATTAGACATCCTCATCACATTCTACTAGGACAGTAGACAGTCTCAAAGGACTAAATACACTGGGGAAGGAGGGAAGACATGCAAGACAGGTAAAAAAGCATTTCCCCACTCCATCGTGTTTCATCAGTTTTGCCTTTACATAGCAAAGGAATAGAAGTACTTCCACTGAAGTTTTCATCTAAACCATCTACCCTTGTTAAACAATATGTAGTGTCTTGCCAGCAGAACATGGAATTGGGAACATTTTCATTTAAGAAATCTGCCTAAAAATAATGAAAATGTTAAGCAGAACATTAAGAGAGTCTGAAAAAAGTTCAGCATTGCCATTTTACATTTATCTCACTTTTGAAACCTTGTTTTGATGATCCAAATAAAAATTCTAACAAAAAGTAATTTGATTTTGTTTATGTTAATAATATTTGGTAGAAACATATAACAGAATGAGTCAAAATAATGGTGCTTAATATTGAAAACCTGCTGTCCCACAGGATAAAACGCCTTTTATGTCCAAAGGTTAAAAGTACAGAAGACAAATGCCACAGTTAAAACTTTTTTTTAGATATGTACTAATTCAACCACAACAGCTCTGTTATTAGCTGCCTTGAAAACCAGAGAAATTATTTTCTCAGGGCAGCATTTAGAATTTAGATAACCTCAAATTTTTTGGTTATGTTCTATCATATATTCTTTATATTTTAATATTATAAAAAATGTGTTTTATGCCTTAACTGATGCTCTTAAATTCTGATGATTATTTAATTTTATCTATCTATGCCAAAATATTTTTAGTTACTTAGAGAATTCATCGCAGGACACATGTATTAAACGTCTTATCCATAATGTGATTCTACAATTATACGTTCTTAAGATATACCTAACCTCATCCACTAGTTCTGATCATATAATTTTTAATATAATAGAATTTAGTTCATAGTGAAGTTTCAGAAGTATAGAATGTCTTGGTTGGAATTTGCCAGGTGTCAGATGAAATTAACACCTATAGTGCTTTTTAAGGAAAGCAAAGAAAATATTGTCACCTCAAGCAGTCATTTTAACAGCTAAGTTTTTTATATTGACAATAAACTGGAAGTCAGGAACATTTGATATTTGAAAACGATGGTAGACACTTGGAATATTTGTACATTAATAGTTAAATCAACTCAGGCAAGACTGAATGCATTTATAAAATTATTATTCTAAGTACTAGGGGGGGAATTCAAGATTAACTTTATGATGTATTTTGAATCTTTTAAATTAATTAGTCTTAGGAAGTTTGTGGTTTTAGTTTGGGCTTGTCAGACATAATTGAACTAATTTCACCAAGGAATAAAATAAGCATAAACATATGTTGGCTTTAAAAATGTGAACATGATTGTGAAATCAAGTCCTTTCTTGATTCTGATCTTAATTAGTAGTTTAAAATATTATAAAGTAAGAGGCCATTATACTACAGTGTTTAGTATTAATGTACATTTTTTGTGCCCCTCAACCAGACCTCGGTGTTTTCTCTTTGAATTGAAACATTAATTTTACAAAAATTAAGGAATAATAAGGAACCCGATATTATTACTTCTTCAGCCTGTTGGGCAGTGCACTGACTGACTCTTGGGACTCCATTACCAGGGGTTCTGATTCAGTATGTGGAGGTCTGAGTATTTGCATTTCTAATGTACTCTCAGGTGATGCTGATGCTAGTAGTCTGTAGAGCACCATTTGAATAGCACTTAGACCCAAATTGGAAAACAAAAATTATTTCCCATTTTTAAAATCAAGTTACAAGAATTAAAAGAAGGCAAGTTAATATATGCACACTAAAAGTAAAATCAAATTTAGAAATTAAAATTTAAGAAGTTAAAAGTAAATTAAAATATATTTGTAAGTTTATATTAATTATACATAGTAGGGAATAGTTTTTCTTTATTCAATTGAGAAAGTTATTAAATGATTTTCAGTGTTATTCATATCTAATTTTCATTATGGTGAATTAAATGTAGATGCTATATATACTGATTTAAAGTATAAGCAAGCAACAACTGTGATATAATTTTTAAAAATTTAGTGTTTAAACTTATCTCTATATTCACAATATGTTGCTATAAAACACATTCTGATCATGAGTCTACTTGATTTTTCCTAGGAGAAATTAAAGTGTCAGTTCAGTAAACTAGCTTAGGTATCGAGTTTACTGCTTCCTAGTGACAGTCAGGTACAATCAATATGAAGAAATGAGAGGACTCAGTGCTCCTGTTATTGGTAAGTGAAAGAACATATCCCTATAAAAAATAGTTGCTAAACCAGGTGTTTTTCATTACAAATAAAGAGAGACTTGAAAGCATAAATAATTTGTATGTCATATTAGATAATTAAAGTCTGTCGTAAGATCATTTTAAGGAAAGTAACTATTTTCGAAAAGACCATGATTTTAACAAATGTGGAAGATACTGGAGAATTTGTGATAAATGATAGACTGAAATATTGAAAAATGGACCTCAGATATTATGAAAAAAAATAAAAGGCAATGGAAAGGATAAATAATTTTCTACAGGGCATTTTTTAAAAGTAGAGGTATAGTTGATTTACAGTGTTGTGTTAATTTCTGCTGTACAGCAGAGTGATTCAGTTATACATATATACACATTGTTTTTAAAATTCTTTTCCATAATGGTTTATCACAGGATTTTGAATATAGTTCCCTGTGCTATACAGTAGGACTTTGTTGTTTATCCATTCTATATATAATGGTTTGCATTTGCTAACCCCAAGCTCTTAATCCATCCCTCCCCCACCCCTCCCCGCTTGGCAACTATAAGTCTGTTTTCTATGTCTGTGAGTCTGTTTCTGTTTCGTAGATAGGTTCATTTGTGCCATATTGTAGATTCCACATATAAGTGATATGTTATGGTATTTGTCTTTGTCTTTCTGACTTACTTCAGTCAGTATGATAACCTCTAGGTCCATCCATGTTTCTGCAAATGGCATGATTTCATTCTTTTTTATGGCTGAGTAATATTCCATTGCATATATGTACCACATCTTCTTTACCCATTCATCTGTTGGTGGACATTTAGATTGTCTCCATGTCTTAGCTATTGTGAATAGTGCTTCTATGAACATATAGGGGTGTCTGCATCTTTTCGAATTATCATTTCCTCCAGATATATGCCCAGGATCATATGGCAACTCTATTTTTAGTGTTTTGAGGAACCTCCATACTGTTTTCCATAGTGGCTGCACTAACTTAAATTCCCACCAACAGTGTAGGAAGTTCCCTTTTCTCCATACCCTCTAGCATTTGTTATTTGTAAACTTTTTAATGATGGGATAAACAACCTAACCAGCACGTAAAAGAAAAAGAAAAAGAACAAACAAAGCCTGAAGTCAGCAGAAGGAAGGAAATAAAGATCAGAGAGCAAATAAATAAAATAGAGATTCAAAAAAACAATAGAAAAAAAGTCAATAAACCCAAGAGCTGGTTCTTTGAAAGTGTAAACAAAACTGATAAACATCTGGGCAGGCTCACCAAGAAGAAAAGAGAGAGGACCCCAATAACAAAATAAGAAATGAAAAAGGAGAAATTAAATACAAAGAATTTAAAAAAATTTAAAAACCCATAAGAAAATACTGTGAACAATTATATGCCAACAAATTCGACAAACTAGAAGAAATGGACAAGTTTCTAGAAACATACAGCCCACCAAAACTAAATCAAGAAGAAACAGATAATTTGAGCAGATCAATCACTAGAAGTGAGATAGAATCTGTAATAAACAAAACAAAACAAACAAACAACAAAAGAAAAACTTCTACAAACAAAAGTCCAGGACCAAATGGCTTCACAGGTGAATTCTACCAAACGTACAAAAAACTTGTACCGATCCGTCTCAAACTCTTCTAAAAGACTGAAGAGGAGGGAATACTCCCAAAGACATTCTACAGGGAATTTAACAACTTATAGTTAAAATTTTTTCAGTGTTTTTATGACTTATTTTCAATAATTCTCATTCACATGACTACTTGGTACTGATCTGAAAGTTCAGTCTCTTAAGTTACCAATTTCAAACACAGGAGGTTTACAAAATGCAATGTCTATTTCTGTAAAAATGTAAATTCTATCTTCTGATTGGTTTGCTTAAGGAAAAAACCCATGGATTTTTGTAAAGTTGAAATCAAGATTCACAGCCCTTTAAATAAGCTGTAAAAATAAAGTAATCTGCAGTAGGAAAATCAAAGATGAACTGAAAAAATCAAATGCTTTTCTGTTCTGTTTGATTCATGCTTCATTGATCATTCTAAACTTAATTGAATGGTATTATGACTTCTCAACTGAACTTGTGTTATACTATAATTACATGCACTATGTATTTTGTCTTACTGAAAGCTACATGTTAGTTTTTATTTATGCAGTTTATTAAGTTATAACTAGCATATAATAAACTGAATGTATTTAAAATATACAGTTTGTTAAGTTTTGGAACAGGTACACACCCAAGAAACTATTACCATGATCAAGATAATGAATGTAACCATCACCCCTCAGAATTTTCTTTGCCTCTTTTTAATACCTCCTTCCAGCTCGTTCTCCTGCAGTCCCAGGCAACAATTAATATGCCTTCTATTATACATTTTATACATTAGTTTGTGTTTCCTAGAATTTTTTATAGACAGAAACATAGTATGTACTTTTTGTTGTCTGGCTTCTTTCACGCAACATAATTATTTTGACATTCATCTGTGCTATAGTGTATGTCAATAGTCCATTCGTTTTAATTGTTGAGTAGTATTCCATTGTTTAGATAAATACTAAGACTGGAATCATATAGTAAAGTCGGGTTTAAATATTTAAGAAACTGTCAAACAGTTGACAAATGGTAGTTGCACCATTTTACATTTCCACCAGCAGTATATGTTTTCCTAGCTAACATTTGATATAGTCAGTTTTTAATTTTAGCGTCTCTAATCAGTGCATATTTCTTTGTGGTTTTAATTTTGCATTTTCTCTCTGTTGAACATCTTTTTCTGAGCTTATTTGTCATTTGTATATCTTCTTCAATAGAGTGTTTATTTAAATATTTTTCCCATTTTCAAATTAAATTTTTGTTGAGATGTTAGAGTTTTTTATGTATTCTATATACGTGTCATTTATCAAATATATGCTTTGCAAATGTTTTCTACAAGATGGTGGATTAGCTTTTCATCCTCTGGACTGTGTCTTTTGAAGGGAAGTTTTTAATTTTTATAAAGTCCAATTGATCAGTGTTTTTTTTGGATTGAGTTGGAGATTTTGTTGTAGCATCTAAGAAATATTTCCCTAGCCCAATGCCACAAAGGTTTTCTCTTTGAAGTTTTATAGTTTTAAGCCTTACAGTTACATCTGTGAATACTTTTTAGATTAATTTTTGTATCCATCATGAGCTGTGGTATGAATTCCATTTTTGTTGTATATGGATATCTGATTGTTCCACAACCATCTGTTTAAAAGACTTTTATTCAATGAATTACCTTTGTCAAAATTTAGTTATTTTTATATTTGTGGATCTATTTATGGACTCAGGCAAATAAATCTATGGAACAGAATACTAACTTTATGCCAGTAACTCAGTATCATGATTACTGTAACTTAATAATAAATCTTTAAAAGAAGTAGCATTTGTCTTTCAAATATGTGACTTCTTTTCAGTGTCATTTTAACTACTTGATAGTCTTTAAATTCCTTTTGAATTTCAGAATCAGTTGGCCAATATCCACCAAAAACCCAGCTGGGATTTTGATTGAGATTAAATTTAACTATAGATGAATTTGGTAAGAATTGTTATTTTTGCAATATCAAGTCTTCTATCTATGAACATAGTTTATTTAGGTCTTCTCTATCTAAGCAATGTTTTGTAGTTTTCAGTGTGCAGGTCTTGCATATTTTTGTCAGATTTATCCCTGTTTCTTATTTTTGATGCTATTGTAAATGGCATTATTTTATTTCATGCTCTGGTTGTATATAGAACACTATCAATTTTTATACATTGATTTTATATTCTGCAACCTCGCTAAACTGACTCATTAATTCTAGTAATTTCAGATTTTCTAACCCACAATTATGCCATGTGTAAATAAAGTACAATTTTACTTCTTCCTTTCCAGTCAATCTCTATGCCTTTTATGTTTTATTCTTGCCTTATTGCATAACCCAGAAATATCAGTACAATAATGAACAGTAGTGTTAAAAGCATACACCTCTGTTTGTTCCTAACATTTGGGGAAAAGCATTCAGTCTTTCACCATTAAGTATGATGTTAGCCGTATAGTTTTTCTAGATACCCTTTATCAGGTTGTGAAGTTCTTATATACTCTTGGTTTGCTGCAAGTTTTTGTCAGGAATGGTTGTTGGAATATGACAAATGCATTTTCTGCCTGCCTTTCTCTGTCTTTCTGTCTCTGCCTTTCTCTGTCTCACTGTCTCTCTTCCAACTCTCCCACCCATGGCTAAAGGTTTATCAATTTTATTAATCCTCTCAAAGAACCAACTTTTGGTTGCATTTACTTTCTCTACTTGTTGTCTTCTACCTATTAAAGTTTATTTGTATTCTCATCTACACTGTTTCTTTTCTTTTACTTACATAGGGCTTCATTTGCTCTTCTTTTTCCAGTACTAAAAGGTGTAAGCTGGATGTGTTTATTTGGGAACTTTTTCTTTTTCTTTTTTTTTTTCTCTTAAATTTAAGTGTTCAGTGCTCTAAATTTCCACTGAAGTATTACTTTTACATTGTCCAACAAATTTTTATATGTTGTACTTTTATTTTCATTTGGTTAAGAATACATTCTAATTTCTTTTTTGATTGCTTATTGGGCTCATGGGTTACTGTAAATTGTGTTATTTATTTTCTCAACATTTCAGGATTTTCTGTTATCAATTTCTGTTTGAATTCATTTTGGTCAGAGAACATACTTTGTATGACTTAAATTGCTTTACATTCACTAATTTTTGTTTTATATGAATATGGTCTCTCTTGGTAAATGTTTTATGTGAACTTGTGTATTGTGCTGTTATTGGTTGAAGCAGTCTATGATTTTCACGTGGGTCAAGTTGGTTGATTGTATTGTTCCGGTCTTCTACATTCTTACTGAATTTATGTCTACTTTTCCTATTAGTACTGAGACATGGGTATTGAAATCTCTGATGAAAATTATGGTTTTTCCTTCTGTCAGTTTTTGCTTTGTGTATTTTAAAGTTCTGTCATTAGGTGCAGAAACGTTTAGGATTTTTCTATCCTCTTGAACTAATGACTGTTAGAAAACAAAATTCAACTGAGTACATTTTAAAGACCTTATTGGCTTTATTCAACAATTCATGAATTGAGCAGCATCCCATCTAGCAGACAGAAAGGAACTCCAAGGACCTACACAAAATGAAAGACTTCTAGGCAGAAGGTAGCAGAAACAAGGAAGCTCTATTAACAAAAAGTCCATTGGTTGTGGCGAGCTCACTTCCTTCAGGGGATGGCAGGGATCAGTCAGGCAGATTACCTCACCAGTTGATGACCAGGTGATTCCTGATTGACTGATTTAAAACTCCATTTCTGGGGCTTCCCTGGTGATGCAGTAGTTAGGAGTCCACCTGCCAATGCAGGGGACATGGGTTTGAGCCCTGGTCCGGGAAGATCCCACATGCCGTGGAGCAACTAAGCCCATGCACCACAACTACTGAGCCTGCGCTCTAGAGCCCACGAGCCACAACTACTGAGCCTGTGTGCCACAACTTCTGATCCTGTGCACCTAGAGCCCATGCTCCGCAACAAGAGAAGCCACTGCAGTGAGAAGCATGCGCACCACAATGAAGAGTAGCCCCCGCTTGCTGCAACTAGAGAAAGCCCGCACACAGCAACAAAGACCCAACACAGCCAAAAATAGATAAAAAAATACATTTTTAAAATAAATAAATAAATAAAATTCCATTTCTGGGAGAAGCCAAATCTATAATTAAGATAATCTATAATCTATAATTAAGTTAATCCAACTCTATAATCTGTAAGTCAAGGTTTGGTGATGTGGAGCTTAGCATAAGTGACTCCATTTGGACCTGTTGTCTTTAACACACCTTATCAACAGGAATGTCCTTTTTTATACATGGCAGTAGTATTTGCCCTGAAATGTTTTTGGCTAGTATTAATACAATCTCTTCTTCTTTCTTTTGACTAGTGGTTGCATGGTATATATTCTTCCATCATTTTATTTTTAATCTATTTATGCCTTTATATTTGAAGTTGGTTTTTTGTAGGCACTATATAGTTTGGTCTTGCAGCTTGATCCATTTTGGCAATATTTGTCTTTTAATTGGGCCATCTCAGCTGCCCAATTTCCATCTTAGTGTATCAATCATATGAATTTCAATCATGCATTGTATTCCACTATGTTCACAAGTAGCCAAGGAGTTTCAAAGCAGCACGCGACTGCTGGGGCATCTTGCCATATTTCATGAATTTGGTCGATAAGGAAACAGTGAGACCAAGTGAATTTAGACAGTTCATTACTCATGGCACTGCAAACAGCATGATATTTGTACTTGCACTGGTTCCTCTGTGCCTGTCTGCTTTCCCCCCACTCCACCCCACCCCCTCACCAAGTTCCATGGAGGCAATAAGGAAAGAATCCAAGTAAATACTATGTACATAGAGTTTTTTGTCACAGAGGGGATTATGTCTAATCTCACAAGGGAACTGCTAACAAGCTTTCCCCACAGGAAAATATCATCTTTACTACCCTGGTCAAGAATCAAATCTGCCCTTTCTCCTGGAGGAAGATACTTGCTTTGTAGCTCTGGAATGCCTCTGGGGAGGAAGAGAGACTCTAGTTTTATTACCCTGGAATGTAAGCAAATCTGTTCCCTGCCCTGGAGCAGCTTTGCAAACATTCTTTCATGAAGCTGTCAGTGCCCTTTGTTCAGAGGTTATGCAGAAAGGCAGACTCAGTGGGAATTATCTCCCAAAGTACCAGTCAGAGTTCTGCAGAAAAAATAGAAGCCACTTTAAGTATTTTGAACAAGAAGTGATTTAATACAAAAAATTAGAGGCTTATATAATGCTTGGAAGGGCGGGACAGCAAAAGTTAGAGAGGCGCCAAACTCACTGTCAAGATATCTGGAAGTGCAGACCGAGCAGGTGAGCTGAGGGCTCAGATCTGTGCTACCTATGGTATAAAAGTGTTTAATTCTCAGGAGGATGCCTGAAGGCTGTTGGCAAAACTCCAAGTCTTCAGCCTGCTCTCTGCCAACGCCCTTGTGCCTGTCCTCAGCAGCACCAGAGAATAACGGCTTATCTTACTCTTTCACATCCCAAATCTCAGTCAAGTGATTTTTATTGGCACAATCTGCTGACACTCTGGGAATTTGGGAATGATCACTACTGGTCTCTTCCCTGTATTTTAGTAAAGAGTGTAGACGAAGGAGGATGATGCTGAATCGATAGCAAATAATTCGTCAAAGTCTTTATTAGTGTAAATTCTAATAGTTCTTTTCTTCACAAACAATACTTTAGTGAATAACTTGGTACATCTCCCTTTTGGCACATGTGAAAGGATTTCCAGTGGATTGATTCCTAGAAATGGAATGGCTCACAGTGTGTGCCTATCTTGCATTTTGATAGATGGTACCAATTTATTTTCCTAAACCACTCACTTTCCAGGGAGTAACCACAGGAGAATGGAGAGAAGGAAAGCCTATCTGCACATGATTTAAGAACAGAAATTGGTACCCAGGTCTCTCCTTCCTGGACACTTAGTGCTTTGGGGTGATGAGTCTGTGAGGCAGTGGGAGAGAAGAAGAAAGTGTGGTGGTGCTTTGATACTTTAAGACCTAATATCTGACATCAGTCCCTTCACTCTTCAGCAGG
>NW_006775603.1:1598460-1612475 GCF_000442215.2 Lipotes vexillifer
AGGAGAAATAGAGGATTGAGTGTCTTCTCTGATAGGCATTATACCAGCAGGTTTCACATGGATTTTCCAATTTAATTGTCAGTATCATTCTATGAACTGGTATATTATCCTCACCATCCTCCCTGATGAGCTCTTGAGTCTTAGCTGCCAAGTAACTTGTTGGAGATCGTACATTTAATAAATGGTAGGGATGATTCAAAAACGGCTGTGAAAGATTATAGAACCTATGTCTTTTTTGTGTATGTCACAGACATCTTCCTTCCTGATAAATATCCTTGAGCCTCCTATTATTCTTTTAGGACTGTTTTACGCTCTTCAAGGCTGCCTGGGAAAGAACTCAGACTCCGGAGGTACAAATATTTGAATTTAAGTTAAAGTTTGAGTCCCATCTCCACCAATGACTATCTGTGTGATTTTTGAGCAATTCAATTAAGCCCTCTGAATTTTAGTTCCAATATCTCTAAAACAGATATAAAAATATGTACCTGGCAAGGTCGTTGTGAGAATTTGAGATGATAGATCCAACTTTCTTAGCACATTGTTACTACATTAATTGTGTGTACCTGTGATCATGGAGCAAGAGGGTAAAACACTTAGAGGTCAGGACTAGCACATGTTGAACTGTGAAACTGGATGCAAAAGTTTATGGGCTTCCCTGGTGGTGCAGTGGTTGAGAGTCTGCCTGCCGATGTAGGGGACACGGGTTCGTGCCCCGGTCTGGGAAGATCCCACATGCAACGGAGCGCCTGGGCCCGTGAGCCACGGCCGCTGAGCCTGCGCCTCTGGAGCCTGTGCTCCGCCGATGGGAGAGGGCACAGCAGTGAGAGGCCCGCGTACTGAAAAAGAAAAAAAAAAAAAAATCCTAATTTAATGGTTCATTTCCCAAAATTATTTTGTCTCTCAGAGGTAATAATGTTCACTGGTGTATATACTGTTCTGCTGTGAAATAACACTGGGGCATCTCAAGCCATGAGGGTTAGTGTGACAGACAGATAAACTGGGTCATAATGCATAAATATTAGTGCTTGCCTGCAGACTTATACTATATTCAGGCTGAGCTTTTGCATTTACACACCAAATAGTCATCTTTCCAAAAAATATTGTTATAGATAAATTTTGGCCTGAAGATACTTTCATGGTTTTTCTATTTATATGTTTTTGCTGAAATGAAGGATTCCAGTAAGTCATAATAATTATTGCTAATGGAGGGGAACAGGGTAGGATTAATTCCAATCTTGCAGGGAGGGAAGATTTTATATATGCTTGAAGTTATGCATTTAGTTATGGCTGCCTCTGATGTTCTGAAATGTATTGCATTTTAACCAAAAGTTTAGAGTATCTAACATTAGTTATTGACTAAAAAGCAATGAAAATAATTGGCTGTTTTGGACATTCATGAATATTTTGATTTGTACCTCAGTATTTAATGGAATAAATTTTATCTGGGTGATAAGATTTGGTCGTGCTTTAACTTGACAAATAGAACAAGTTCTAAGGAAGGAGGGTGTATTAGTTTGTTAGGGCTGCTGTAACAAACTTCCACAAAGTGGGTCGCTTAAACAACAGCAATTTATTGTCTTGCCCTTCTGGAGGCTAGAAGTCTGAGATCAAGGTGTCGACAGGCTGGTTCCTTTGGCAATTGGGAGGAAGATTCTGTGCCTTGCCTCTCCTCTAGATTCTGATGAGTTGCTGGCAATCTTTGGCCTTCCTTGGCTTGTAGAAGCATCACCTTGATCTCTTCTACCTACATCTTCACATGGCATTTGTGTGATATTTGTGTCCAAATTTACCCTTTTTATAATAATGACAATTATATTAGAGTAGGGGCTCACCCTACTCCTTTATGACTTCATCTTAACATCTGCAACAGCCCAATTCCCAAATAAGGTCATATTCTGAAGTACTGGGGATTATTGCTTCAGTATAAACTTTGGGGAGACATGACTCAACCCATAATGGAGAGTATTAAGCACATATAATCCCCTTCTTAAACATGGATCCTGAAATTCAACCTACCCTCTCCCTCTCTCTGAACTAAATTTCAGTTCAAAACATTACAGAATTTGAAGGAAAGACTGTGCTTAAGATCTTTAAATTTCATGTCTGAAAATAACACTTAAGTATACTGAAGCCAAAGTGAATGTCAAAGCTCACTCCAAAGCTATTTTTAGTAATTTTGACTCCCCACTTTTCTTAAGTGTTTTTAAAGCTTTTAAAGATGTTTATTTTCAACATTGCTTTCAGCAAATTGACATGTTAGGGATTTTGGTAAACAAAAAAAAATAAGGACAAGAGTAGATAAATGCAAAAAAAGGCCCTGATCAGGGGCAGTAGAGTTTCATGTGCATGAACCAGTGATAACTAGTATTTGAGAAATAAACACAAAACTAACCACAGTTAGGTGGTTGTTTGATTTGTTTTATTGAAAATAAGGCATAAACTTATGGACATTCTTCATTCACTTGTCAACTTTTTTTCCTTATATTTATTTTTTATTTATTTATTTTTTCTTATTAGTCATCCATTTTATACACCTCAGTGTATCCATGTCAATCCAGTCTCCCAATTCATCACATCACCCCGCCAGCCTGCCGCGGTTTTCACCCCTTGGTGTCCGTACGTTAGTTCTCTACATCTGTGTCTCAATTTCTGCCCTGAAAACCGGTTCATCTGAACCATTTTTCTATGTTCCACATATATGTGTTAATATATGATATTTGTTTTTCTCTTTCTGACTTACTTCACTCTGTATGAAAGTCTCTAGATGCATCCACATCTCTACAAATGACCCAATTTTTTTCCTTTTAATGGCTGAGTAATATTCTGTTGTATATATGTACCACATCTTCTTTATCCGTTCGTCTGTCGATGGGCATTTAGGTTGCTTCCATGTCCTGGCTCTTGTAAAGAGTGCTGCAATGAACATTGGGGTGCATGTGTCTTTTTGAATTATGTTTTTTTCTGGGTATATGACCAGTAGTGAGATTGCTGGTCATATGATAATTCTATTTTTGGTTTTTTAAGGAAACTCCATACTGTTCTCCATAGTGGCTGTATCAATTTGCATTCCCACCACCAGTGCAAGAGGGTTCCCTTCTCTCCACACGTTCTCCGGCATTTGTTGTTTGTAGATTTTCTGATGAGACCCATTCTAACTGGTGTGAGGTGATACCTCATTGTAGTTCTGATTTGCATTTCTCTAATAATTAGTGATGTTGAGCAGATTTTCATGTGCCTCGTGGCCATCTGTATGTATTCTTTGGAGAAATGTCTATTTAGATCTTCTGCCCATTTTTGGATTGGGTTGTTTGTTTCTTTAATATAGAGCTGCATGAGCTGTTTATATATTTTGGAGATTAATCCTTTGTTGATTCGTTTCCAAATGCTTTCTCCCATTCTGAGGGTTGTCTTTTCGTCTTCTTTATGCTTTCCTTTGCTATGCAAAAGCTTGGAAGTTTCATTAGGTCCCATTTGTTTATTTTTGTTTTTATTTCTGTTACTCTAGGAGGTGGATCAAAAAAGATCTTTCTGTGATTTATGTCAAAGAGTGTTCTTCCTATGTTTTCCTCTAAGAGTTTTATAGTGCCCGGTCTTACATTTATTAGATCTCTAATCCTTTTTGAGTTTATTTTTGTGTATGGTGTTAAGGAGTGTTCTAATTTCATTCTTTTACATGTAGCTGTCCAGTTTTCCCAGCATCACTTATTGAAGAGGCTCTCTTTTCTCCATTGTATATCCTTGCCTCCTTTGTCATAGGTTAGTTAACCATAGGTGTGTGTGTTTATCTCTGGGCTTTCTATCCTGTTCCATTGATCTATATTTGTGTTTTTGCGCCAGTATCATATTGTCTTGATTACTGTAGCTTTGTAGTATAGTCTGAAGTCAGGGAGTCTGATTCCTCCAGCTGCGTTTTTTCCCTCAAGTCTGCTTTGGCTATTCGGGGTCTTTTGTGTCTCCATACAAATTTCAAGATTTTTTGTTCTAATTCTGTAAAAAATGCCATTGGTGATTTGATAGGGATTGCACTGAATCTGTAGATTGCTTTGGGTAGTAGAGTCATTTTCACAATACTGATTCTTCCAATTCAAGAATATAGTATATCTCTCCATCTGTTGGTATTATCTTTAATTTCTTTCATCAGTGTTTTATAGTTTTCTGCATACAGGTCTTTTGTCCCTAGGTAGGTTTATTCCTAGGTATTTTGTTCTTTTTGTTGCAATGGTAAATGGAAGTGTTTCCTTAATTTCTCTTTCAGATTTTTCATCATTAATGTATAGGAATGCAAGAGATTTCTGTGCATTAATTTTGTATCCTGCAACTTTACCAGATTCATTGATTAGTTCTAGTAGTTTTCTGGTGGCATCTGTAGGATTCTCTATGTATAGTATCATGTCATCTACAAACAGTGACAGTTTTATTCTTCTTTTCCAATTTGTATTCCATTTATTTCTTTTCCTTCTTTGATTGCTGTGGCTAGGACTTCCAAAACTATGTTGATTAATAGTGGTGAGAGTGGACATTCTTGTCTTCTTCCTGGTATTAGAGGAAATGCTTTCAGTTTTTCACCATTGAGATTGATGTTTGCTGTGGGTTTGTCGTACATGGCCTTTATTATGTTGAAGTAGGTTCTCTCTATGCCCACTTTCTGGAGAGTTTTTATCATAAATGTGTGTTGAATATTGTCAAAAGCTTTTTCTGCATTTATTGAGATGATCATATGGTTTTTATTCTTCAGTTTGTTAATTTGGTATATCACATTGATTGATTTGCATATATTGAAGAATCCTTGCATCTCTGGGATAAATCCCACTTGATCATAGTGTATGATCCTTTTAATGTGTTGTTGGATTCCGTTTGCTAGTATTTTGTTGAGGAGTTTTGCATCTATATTCATCAGTGATATTGGTCTGTAATTTTCTTTTTCTGTAGTATCTTTGTCTTCTTTTGGTATCAGGGTGATGGTGGCCTCATAGAATGAGTTTGGGGGTTTTCCTTCCTCTGCAATTTTTTGGAAGAGTTTGAGAAAGATGGGTGTTAGTTCTTCTCTAAATGTTTATTAGAATTCACCTGGGAAGCCATCTGGTCCTGGACTTTTGTTTGTGGGAAGATTTTTAATCACAGTTTGTTTCATTACTTGTGATTGGTCTGTTCATATTTTCTATTTCTTTCTGGTTCAGTCTTGGAAGTTTATACCTTTCTAAGAATTTGTCCATTTCTTCCAGGTTGTCCATTTTATTGGCATAGAGTTGCTTGTAGTAGTCTCTTTGGATGCTTTGTATTACTGCCATGTCTGTTGTAACTTCTCCTTTTTCCTTTCTAATTTTATTGATTTGAGTCCTCTCCCTCTTGTTGATGAGTCTGGCTAATGGTTTATCAATTTTGTTTATCTTCTCAAAGAACCAGCTTTTAGTTTTATTGATCTTTGCTATTGTTTTCTTTGTTTCTTTTTCATTTATTTCTGATCTGATCTTTATGATTTCTTTCCTTCTGCTAACTTTGGGTTTTGTTTGTTCTTCTTTCTCTAATTTCTTTAGGTGAAAGGTTAGATTGTTTATTTGGGATTTTTCTTGTTTCTTGAGGTAGGCTTGTATAGCTATAAACTTCCTTCTTAGAACTGCTTTTGCTGCATCCCATAGCTTTTGGATTGTCGTATTTTCATTGTCATTTGTCCTTAGGTATTTTTTGATTTCCTCTTTGATTTCTTCAGTGATCTCTTGGTTATTTAGTAACTTATTGTTTACCCTCCATATGTTTGTGTTTTTTACGTTTTTTTTCTCTGTAATTCATTTCTAATCTCTTATCATTGTTGTCAGAAAAGATGCTTGATATGATTTTAATTTTCTTAAGTTTACTGAGACTTGATTTGTGACCCAAGATGTGATCTATCCTGAAGAGTGTTCTGTGTGCACTTGCCAAGAAAGTGTAATCTGCTGTTTTTGGATGGAATGTCCTATAAATATCAATTAAATCTATCTGGTCTGTTGTATCATTTAAAGCTTCTGTTTCCTTATTAATTTTTTGTTTGGATAATCTGTCCTTTGGTGTAAGTGAGGTGTTAAAGTCCCCCACTATTATTGTGTTACTGTCAGTTTCCTCTTTTAGAGCTGTTAGCAGTTGCCTTATATATTGAGGTGCTCCTCTGTTGGGTGCATATATGTTTATAATTGTTATATCTTCTTCTTGGATTGATCCCTTGATCATTACGCAGTGTCCTTCCTTGTCTCTTGTAACATTCTTTATTTTAAAGCCTATTTTATCTCATATGAGTATTGCTACTCCAGCTTTCTTTTGATTTCTATTTGCATGGAATATCTTTTTCCATCCCCTCACTTTCAATCTGTATGTGTCCCTAGGTCTGAAGTGGGTCTCTTGTAGACAGCATATATATGGGTCTTGTTTTTGTATCCATTCAGCTAGCCTGTGTCTTTTGGTTGGAGCATTTAATCCATTCACGTCTAAGGTAATTATCGATATGTATGTTCCTATGACCGTTTTCTTAATTGTTTTGGGTTTGTTTTTGTAGGTTCTTTTCTTCTTTTGTGTTTTCCACTTAGAGAAGTTCCTTTAGCATTTGTTATAGAGCTGGTTTGGTGGTGCTGAATTCTCCTAGCTTTTGCTTGTCTGTAAATCTTTTGATTTCTCCATCGAATCTGAATGAGATCCTTGCCAGGTAGAGTAATCTTGGTTGTAGGTTCTTCCCTTTCAGCACGTTAAGTATGTCATGCCACTCCCTTCTGGCTGGTGGAGTTTCTGCTGAGAAATCAGCTGTTAACCTTATGGGAGTTCCCTTTTATGTTATTTGTCATTTTTCCCTTGCTGCTTTCAGTAATTTTCCTTTGTGTTTAATTTTTGCAAATTTGAATACTATGTGTCTCAGCATGTTTCTCCTTGGGTTTATCCTGTATGGGTCTCTCTGTGCTTCCTGGAGTTGAGTGGCTGTTTCCTTTCCCACGTTAGGGAAGTTTTCGACTATAATCTCTTCAAATATTTTCTTGGGTCCTTTCTCTTTCTCTTCTCCTTGTGGGGTCCCTGTAATGTGAATGTTGGTGTGCTTAATATTGTCCCAGAGGTCTCTTAGGCTGTTTTCATTTCTTTTCATTAGTTTTTCTTTATTCTGTTCTGCAGCAGTGAATTCCACCATTCTGTCTTCCAGGTCACTTATCTGTTCTGCCTCAGTTATTCTGCTATTGATTCCTTATAGTGTAGTTTTCATTTAAGTTATTGTATTGTTCATCTCTGTTTGTTTGTTCTTTAATTCTTGTAGATCTTTGTTAAACATTTTTTGCATCTTCTGGATCTTTGCTTCCATTCTTTTTCCATGGTCGTGGATCATCTTCACTATCATTATTCTGAATTCTTTTTCTGGAAGGTTGCCTATCTCCATTTCATTTAGGTTTTTGTTCTGGGGTTTTTTCTTTTTCCTTCATCTGTTACATTGTCCTCTACCTTTTCATCTTGTCTTTCTGTGAATGTGGTTTTTGTTCCACAGGCTTCGGGATTGTAGTTCTTCTTGCTTCTACTGTCTTCCCTCTGGTGGATGAGGCTATTTCAGAGGCTGGTGGAAGTTTGCTGGTGGGAGGAACTGGTCGTGGGTAGAGCTGGCTGTTGCTCTTGTGGGCAGAGCTCAGTAAAGCTTTAATCTGCTTGTCTGCTGATGGGTGGGGCTGAGTTCCCTCCCTGTTGGTTGTTTGGCCTGAGGCAACCCAACACTGGAGCCTACCTGGGCTCTTTGGTGGGGCTAATGGCAGACTCTGGGAGGGCTCACGCCAAGGAGTATTTCCCAGAACTTCTGCTGCCAGTGTCCTTGTCCCTGGGTGAGCCATAGCTGCCCCCCGCCTCTGGAGGAGACCCTCCAACACTAGCAGGTAGGTCTGGTTCAGTCTCCTGTGGGGTCACTGCTCCTTACTCTGAGTCCCAATGCACACACTACTTTGTGTGTGCCCTCCAAGAGTGGAGTCTCTGTTTCCCCAGTCCTTCTGATGTCCTGCAATCTAATCCTGCTAGCCTTCAAAGTCTGTTTCACTAGGAATTCCTCCTCCTGTTGCCAGACCCCCACGTTGGGAAGCCTGACATGTGGCTCAGAACTTTCACTCCAGTGGGTGGACTTCTGTGGTATAAGTGTTCTCCAGTTTGTGAGTCACCCACACAGCAGTTATGGGATTTGATTTTATTGTGATAGCGCCCCTCCTACCATCTCATTGTGGCTTCTCCTTTGTCTTTGCATGTGAGGTATCTTTTTGGTGAGTTCCAGTGTCTTCCTATCGATGATGGTTCAGTAGTTAGTTGTGATTCCGGTGTTCTCTAAAGAGGGAGCAAGAGCATGTCCTTCTACTCCGCCATCTTGAACCAATCTCCTGAACCTTTCTGACTCTGTGCTTTTTCTCTTCCAGTCATCTCCTCCCTCTGCCCTCCAACCTTGAGCTCATAGGGTGTGATTTATTTGACCCTGTCAACTTTTTTTTAATGGGTAGGTATTATTTTTAATATGGTAGGTGTTATTCTAGGCAATTGAATTCTAGGCCATTGATCAATGAAAGGAAAAGACAAATGACCCTCCAATCGTGGATCTTATGTTTAGAGAAAGGATGAAAGCCATAAACACTGAATGTAATAAGTAATCTCAATTTTACCTTGCATAAAATGTAAGTTATAATTGAACCTAGCTTGTAGGTTTGCTGTAGGATTGAATAAGATAACATATGTAAACCTCTTGGCAAAGTGTATGTCTCATAAAAAACACTCTTATAATGTTATAAATGATGAAAATGTCAATGATGATAATTGCTGGACATAATCCATAAATCTTACCACTTCTCCGTTTGAGAAATAATGTGAGGGACCTCATTGTCATAGAATGAATGCCACCCCAGGACATCAACTGTGACAATTACTAAAATGAGAGCAAAAAGCAAGATGTGATGGGCATTCAAAACAATAAATGGTTTTTACATACATACATGTGTGCATATCTGTACACACACATCAGTCAACCTAAATATTTTTGTCAGATTCAAAAACACTTGTTATAAATAAAATACATTTCTCTTTACCACTGGAATTTCTTGCCAGCCTGAATAGCTATTGATATTTATTCAACACTTGAAACATTTGTTAGGTTAGTAGAAAAGCTAAATATCTTTTGATATTTAGCATCTGTATCTCATTCTTTGAAATTATCTGACGAAAGTCATCGATGATCCTTTCTCCTGACCTTTTTTAATTACCCATTAATTCCCCCTGCAAATTTGAATATTATAAATGTGAATGAAATAAGCTTTGTAGTTCTTATTTTTAATTGCTTAGTAAATGCCACTTTTCCTTTCTCCCATTTCCTTTCAAATGGCTGAAGGATGAAGTGGAACGTGTCCTAATTTCCCCTTTGCTGCCATTCAAGTTGAGTGATGAATATGACTGGATTCAACTTGATTGCATATTCAAATATAGAATGATTAAGACACCACATACATATCTATCTTTTAATTTTAAACATATTACTCACTTGCTCTGTAAATTTAAAGTCATAACTCTTGACCAGATCTGAAGGTTTACTTTTTTTTTTTCTGTAAAAGCACTCTGATTCTGAATGTTTCAGCATTACTCCATCATTTTTTTTGGATACTTATTTTTTTATCTTTAATCATTTGTAGTAGCATCATATTCCTTACAACTGAAACTGAAAAATGTTGCTTTGCTTTTCATAACTTTTCCTTTTGACACATGATTTCGATTAACTAATACATATAACGTGAACAAAATATAAAGACTCCTGTATTCCCTTTCAAGACGAGAAGACAATCTGTATCTCTCTTTTTCTCATTTGTACTTCTTAAGTCTCAGACACATTTAATGTCAAAGGAAAAGCAAGTGTTTCAGTGTTCTGTATTCATTTCATAAACTAAAAATTTTGGAGATTGAATTTATACTTTTACTGTAGATTCTATAATTGTGCCAGTAAGGAAATGGGTAAAATATTTTGTAAAAAGTAGCTTACAATTTTATTTTTCTTCATTTTAAAAGAGCAAATAAATCTGAGTGAGAAATAGTTTGGTTAAACAAAACTGAGATTATTTATACAGTTAAGCTCTAAATTGCTCTTTTGGGTCTTACGTGTTTTGAATGTTGAAGTCATGTAAATTACTGAAATGTTCCAGGTTAAAGCTTTTAGTTTTTATTACTCACTTTCTTGTGAGATAGCTATTTATTTGTAAATATAAGGATTCCAAGGGTGTTAAACTCTTCCACACGTATGTATAAGTACATATAGATTATTAAATGAGATATTTATTGTAAATCACATAGTACAGGGTCTGGCACACAGTAGGAATTAAAGAACTATTAGTTGTTACATTATTTTATTTATAAAGAAAAGTTCTTGATGTTTTATTAAGTAATACAGACATGTTATTTCCCAAAAGTATATACCTCAAAAATAAATTATATACTTGCATATGTAATTTATATACAAACATATATATATATAGTCTCTTTGTATATGTACTATATATAAATATATATGAAATTGAAATTGATTTTAAAAGCTTTTAAAACATTTTCCTTATAAATAGACACCACTCCTGATTTCAGACCTTTTACTTTCTCATTAATCCTTTCACTTCAGTTATCCATTGGTAGTTTTTTATTTCAATTAAATCATTTTTCAATTGGAAATTTTTGAGAAAAACATTAAATTCACCTAAAGACTGTGTAGTTCATTATATAGACCTAAGATTTTGTTCGGAATGGAGTAAATTTGTCCTTTGGGCTCCTTTCAGTAATCAGCCAAATGAGCCATAGCCTGATAAAGTTAAAACATTAGAAATAAAATGTGTTTGTAGCTCCCTGATAGTCAGTTAAACTGCAGTAATGACCCCAATGTATTTTATGAAATTAAATGCATGGCTACACTGTAAAATATATTCTCAGAATAATTGGGTATTTACTTAACTTGCATCCTGATGTAATATTGTTTTAGAAACTCTTGAAGAATAGTTTACATATAGTATCTGGAACAGTGCTGTCCAATAGAACTTTCTGTGCTATGGGAAATGTTCTCTGTGTTGTCACATAGCCACATGTGGCTGAGTAACTAAATTTTTAATTTTATTTAATTTTCATTAATTTAAATTTAAATAGTCACATGGGTTTAGAGATTATGTTATTGAACAACACAGATTTAAAGTAGTAATCTTTTCTACTATATATTTCTACCAATATTGTAATCATTGAATTATGTGCACTATCACTGTATTATCTATGTCATGTACTTATTCACAAAAATACATTTTTAAGAATATTTACAGTACTAGAAAAAAAGCAATAGTCATATCATGATTGTTGAACTTAACATTTGGAATCAGTTATTTCTCAAAACATTAGATCACAACTTGAGCCAAATTGTAATTTTTTATATTATATGTCAATTTTCATTAAGCAAAATAGTGTTTTTTATATATGTCTGTCACACATTACAGACTGGATATTTACTCAGGTCTAGATATATTTGTTGAAATGATTTTCAGATATTAATAGTAAAGTCAAGGGCAGTTACTACAAATAGGACACAGGCACTCAACAAATAATTGGTAAATGAATGAATAGGCCCAGATAGAAAAAAACATTAAAAATGTTTTGTTGGCTATATTAACTTTTTTCTTAAGGCATTAGAGAACATGCAATGAAACCTCAATTTTCAACCCAGGCAAGTGGTATTATAGCACTGTGGTATGTTACACAAATACTGATATCTTCTCATTAAATTCATTATGACCCTTTGCTCACAGTGTGTTATGACTTTATTTATTGGCAGAAAGACACATCTTTACTTTGGAAAATATATATATAATTTCTTTCATTTTATGTGAAAGAGAGAAAAATATCATTTACTAGTTACTGTTGCTAGTATAAAGAATCAGATTAGAATGATAATTTGCTGTCACATATCTGTGTATAGAAAGTACCCATCTATGGAGATAGTAATACTTATAATTGTCTACAAAAAGCCCTTCTATCTACATAAATACGTACATTTATAACTTGTTTTATGACTCTAGATGTATTGTCTCCCATAAATATCTATCATTATATTTTTGCTATAAATATACAAAATGAAGAAATAGAAAATAATGTAATAGAAATAAAATAGAGTAGCCCTTTCAGTAATTTTTGAAAAAAGGAATGCTGTTTCATTTCTAAAACAGAAGGTGCTATTAAGAAAATTCGTATCGCTAGAATGTCAATGACATAACTGTGTTTCAAGTAGAGTATTTTTTGTCTAAAGTATTTAGATCAACAGTCACAGTGTCCGTGGGTAAGATGCTTGGACAAGTCTCACAAGGCTACAGTCATGATATTGGCCAGCTTGGGTCTCAATGTGAGGCTCGTCTTCCAAGCTCAGCTGGCCGTTTGGCAGAATCGAGTTCCTTGGATCAGTAGAATTCACGGTGGCTTTGACTTCAAGGCCAGTAGGAACACACTTCTAAAATGCTTTATCTTCTTCTAAAGGCTCCTATGATTAGGTCAGGACAATCGGGATAGGCTTCTTTTATTATTGACTGAAAGACAACTCATTATCAACCTAATCACATGCCAATCCCATCATATTTACAGGTTCCACCCACACTCAGGGAGGAGGAATATATATAGAACATGAACATCAGTGGGTGGAATCTTAGAGACCACCTTAGAGTTCTACCTAGTATCATAACAGATGAATATGTTATCAATAAAATATACATTATTAATAGACACTAGTAATAAAAATGAGATACATATGTAATTAAAAACTACACAAATGTATTCTCATTAAACTCCTAATATATACAGTATTATTATGTAGAAAATAATGTTTCCACTATTTAACCTTTCTAATTTTCTTTTCTCTTTTTTTTTTTTTTTTTTTTTTTTACCGGTACGCGGGCTTCTCACCGCTGTGGCCTCTCCTGTTGCGGAGCACAGGCTCCGGACGCGCAGGCTCAGCGGCCATGGCTCACGGGCCCAGCCGCTCCGCGGCATGTGGGATCTTCCCAGACCGGGGCACGAAGCCGTGTCCCCTGCATTGGCAGGCGGACTCTCAACCACTGCGCCACCAGGGAAGCCCTCCTTTTCTCTTTATTTCACTTGATTCCTGTTTTTCCCGCTTCTATAGAAGGGTTTTTAACAATGGCCTTCTATATAGTCTGTTCCTCAGAAATTTCAATCTGTTTTATAATAAAGAATTTGCTTACCTTTCACGACATTTTCAAAGTCATATTTACATTTACAAATCTCCCAAATGAACAAAAGGAAAAAAAATAATTATAGCCTATGAAATAATTCTCACATGCCTATCAAGCAAATAAGAAAATTATTTTTCTGTGTCACTATTAATCTCATTCATCATTAAGTAATTGAAGACATAGAATTTTAACAAATTAAATTTTAACAGTGTGAGGTTCAGTTACTCAGTACTTCTAAGCCTTTTACAGTTTTGATAACAACCATATGCAAGACTGGAGAAAGTAAAAGAAACTGAGTGTATACTGAGTGACAGTCAGTTTCTTAGGGATTTTATAAAAGCGAGACATTTGAGGAATACTTTTTAAATAACACAAATAATTAATTTTAACTCTCATAACTTTTTATCTTGAGAAAAAGACTTACAGAAAAATTGCAAAAAAGAGTACTTGTGATCACATATGTCACCCAGATTTCCTTAATGTTAACATTTTATATACCATAGCAAAATGATCAAAATTAATACATTAATATTCATTCAATATATTAATTATACTGTAGACTCTATTTGGATTTCCTCTGCTTTTTTCACTAATGTCCTTTTTCTGTTATAAGGTCTAAGCCACGGTCCCACACACATGGAGCTGCGTTATCCTCCTGTCTCCTCCATTCTGTGCCAGTTCCAGAGTTTTTCCCTGACTTCACAGAGGGAGGACTGGTCATGTATTTTGTAGATCATTCCTTAATTTGAAGTTGTCTGGTATGTTTTTTATCATTAGATTTAGGTTATTAATTTTCAGCAG